>NC_051047.1:29791948-30019448 GCF_904848185.1 Acanthopagrus latus | reverse complement strand
ACCACAGTGTCCCACCAGTGTCCCACTACAGTGTCCCACCAGTGTCCCACAGTGTCCCACTACAGTGTCCCACAGTGTCCCACCAGTGTCCCACAGTGTCCCACCACAGTGTCCCACTACAGTGTCCCACAGTGTCCCACTACAGTGTCCCACCACAGTGTCCCACCAGTGTCCCACTACAGTGTCCCACCAGTGTCCCACAGTGTCCCACTACAGTGTCCCACAGTGTCCCACCAGTGTCCCACAGTGTCCCACCACAGTGTCCCACTACAGTGTCCCACAGTGTCCCACAGTGTCCCACCACAGTGTCCCACCAGTGTCCCACAGTGTCCCACCAGTGTCCCACAGTGTCCCACTACAGTGTCCCACCAGTGTCCCACCAGTGTCCCACAGTGTCCCACCAGTGTCCCACCACAGTGTCCCACCAGTGTCCCACCACAGTGTCCCACAGTGTCCCACCAGTGTCCCACAGTGTCCCACCACAGTGTCCCACCACAGTGTCCCACTACAGTGTCCCACCAGTGTCCCACAGTGTCCCACCACAGTGTCCCACCACAGTGTCCCACTATGTCCCACAACCTAATGTTGATCAAATATTCATATAATATAATTACTTACTTCCTGTCACTGCTAGCAGAGTGACATAGATTGTTTTAACTTGTTTATTCCTTACAGTAACTTTTCGGCATGTTTGTGCTGAAAGGGTCGTTGTTCTTCCCTCAGTACTTTGTTAACTCAGTGTGTCACAGTTGTTTTTGCTTTATAATTTGTACTGAATGGTTCGTTGTGTTTGACTCTCAGACTGAAACTTGTTCAGGGACAGCAAGTGTGTTTGTATTGATCAGTGACTGTGGGAGCAGCTGGAGTCATGGTCAAATACTTCTGTTCTCACTGTCCTCGTCCTCGCCTGAAGCACTTTAATGAATCCTGGTGTATTTATCTTCATCTTTCTTCAAATTAAACTTCATCAACATCACATGATTGCTCAGAATTTCGTTTTCCAACAATAATAATTGTCTCAGCTCATAAGCAGACATCGATTGACAACATTAGGCAGCTTTTAATGCTTTAAAGCTAAATGATCCAATTTGTTTGAGTCATACCTTAAAGTTCAGTCACATTCACAATAATCCAGCCTGTTACATTAAACTGCCTCTGTGACATCTTTATACTTCAGTGACTGGAAGTATATTTATTGCTGTTGATGCTTCAGCACTTCAGATTTCTCCACCACAATTCACTACGTTTACTGCAGTTTACCACATGTACACAGTGACAGCAGGACTGTGGATTCATTAAGAGAGCTGTGTGTGAATCAGGAAACAGGAAGAACTCAGTGCTGACAGCTGACAGCAGCTGATCGACGATCAATAAAACAAACAGGCTGTACAGAAACAGATAACAGACGAGCTCAAACACAGAGCAGAGAGAGTCAGAGTGATGGGAATGTTTCAGTCAGCAGCTCAGTTGTCTCACACACACACACACACACACACACACACACACACACACACACACACACAGGTCATGACGCTCTCTCGTCTGTATTAGTCGTTAGTGGATCATCAGGAGGAAACTCTGCAGTTTGTCTCTGAGCTTCTGCTCAGAGTAAACAAACATCGTCCTCTCTGTGATTGGTCCGTTACAGTTCACCTGTTGGTCCTGTCAGCAGCTGATTTAACATCAAAATTCACAATGAATGTTTAATAACTAGTTTGTCTCTGACAGGTTTTACCAGCAGAGCTATGTAGCTAACATTAGCACCTGTTAGCGTTAGCCTCAGTCTGTTAGCATGAAACCAGACATGTTTATGATTATGATCATTACAAACAAATCTTGTGTCACATGTACAGCACAAATACAGGTGTCGAATTAAAGAAGAAGAATTAGATATTATACTGTTTCTGGTCAGAATCATCCAACTGAATCTCTGATCAATAATCAATAAACACTTTGGACACACAGCAGAAATTCACACTGCATTAACACAAGGGTCAAAATGATCAAATTAAAGCAAGATACAGTCAGAAACTATTGATATCTTATTTGAATCATTATGAAAAATAAATGTATAGTTCTTTTAGTTTTTCAAAATAAAACAAGAACCAACAGAAGATTAGCGGTGATAGGAATATGAAACATGGAAATGTGAAGTAGTGAAGTGAAGAAGACAGAGGAGTTTCAACTTCAAAGGTAAGTTACAGAAAAGTTCCCAGCATGCACCAGAGTTCATCTACAGCTGAATCTTTTGATCTGTAGAGATTCCTTCACGTCAGTCGAGCGTTTCATAAACATCCTTAAAGTCTGTTTCCCACATTCACACACCAGCCCACAGAAACCAGTTCACACACCAGCCCACAGGAACCAGTTCACACACCAGCCCACAGGAACCAGTTCACACACCAGCCCACAGGAACCAGTTCACACACCAGCCCACAGCAACCAGTTCACACACCAGCCCACAGGAACCAGTTCACACACCAGCCCACAGAAACCAGTTCACACACCAGCCCACAGGAACCAGTTCACACACCAGCCCACAGGAACCAGTTCACACACCAGCCCACAGGAACCAGTTCACACACCAGCCCACAGGAACCAGTTCACACACCAGCCCACAGGAACCAGTTCACACACCAGCCCACAGGAACCAGTTAAATGCATGTAAATTATATTTCATATCTATTTTATTTTAATCACCAAATAAACAACGAAAAAAGATTATAATAATTATATTATGATAATGATATAATAATAACATAATCATAATAGTATAATAATATAATTATAATATCACTACAACTACATTATATTGTAATTATATTATTATATTCATGATTTAAAAAATACTAAATACCTCAAACAAAGTTATAAAATCAGATTTGTGTTGATAAAATGTTTCAGTCAAACAGATTTGAAGGAATTTTAGAATTGATCCAAACTTTGTTGTAAATGAACTATGAACTAGGGAACTTTTAAATATCATAATTCAGACTTTTATTGTTTTTTTTTTAGATGTTTGTGTAAATTATTAGTTTTATGGGACCGAACCATGACATCATTCAGATTTACACAAAGACACACATGCTGACGGAACCGTCAACGTCACTCATCAGCCTGGTCGGACCCTCTGCAGTCATCGATCAGGATGGATCGATCAGGATGGATCGATCAGGATGGATCGATGACTGCAGCAGCTGTTTGTTTTGTGAGGCGGGAGAGCCGGCGGGAGTCGCGTGCGGCCGCTGACTCCGCCCCCCTGAGAGAGAGGGTCCGTCTGTTTACACAGAGAACTTTTCAAAGTTCAGTTAAAACGAACAGAACATGTGACAGAACCGACCCGCTGAGCAGACTGAGCCCGTCACAGTGAAGAGCAGCAGAAACAAACAGACATAAAGTCCAGACTTACTCAGGAAGGTTCCGAGCACCGACACACTGACGACTTCAGCCTCACAGCAGCTCCCGGTCCTGGTCCCGGTCCCGGTCCTGGTCCTGCACCTGAACAACCAGCACATTCATCACCGGCTGTCCTGCTCCTCCTCCTCCCGCTGCTGCTGCTGCTCCTCCTCCTGCTCCTCCTCCTGCTCCACCTCCTGCTCCTCCCCTGAAATCACTGAGCTGCAGCAGGAGGACGAGGAGAGCAGGGGAGGACTGACTGAGACCGGGCCCCCGAGGCCCCCGAGGCCCCCGAGGCCCCCTGAGGGCCCCCAAGGCCCCTGATCTGAGGAGGCCATATTTATTTATGTGTTTAGCTCGGGCTAGCTCGTTAGCTCAGCTGCTACAGAGAAGATGTTCATATCTTCTTTCAAATCAATCAGTCAATATCAGTTATTGGAGGGACGCAGCAAGAACCAGAAGAAAGACAAGAACTTAGATAAATGTGTGAAGCCTGACAGATGACAGAGAGATGATACAGAGATTGTTGATAGATTGATTATAGGTAGATTGATTGATTATAGATAGACATGTCAGATAAATCCACATTTTGATTTGATTCAAATCATTTTTAAAGGACTTTAATGTGGAAGTTGCTCTCTGGCCTCAGCAGACGGTCTGCAGCCATCAGACACTGTTACTGGTGACTCACTGAGGTTCTGTTGTACCACATGTAATCCATGCTGTGGTTCTGACCCAACAGCAATGTGTGAACGTGATGACGTTGTGTCTCACTGTCACCAGCAGAGGGCGCACTCAGCCTGCGGTACCAGGTCCAATCACCTTCAACCTGCAGAACACTGTAAATCACAGTCAAGGTGAAGCAGCTCCGTCACAGTGTGATCTGATGTGTGACTGCAGATGATCATTTACGGTACAAAATAAACAGTGTATAATTCAAATGTAAGAAATAAATATAATAAACTCTGATATACATATGAACATAATATTGTTATGTATTGTTATACATGAATGATAAACAGTGTGGCAGTGAATTGTTATTTACAGATAATGATAAATATGGATATTTATAAAAAAATGACCAGATGTGTGCTGGAGCAGAGCTGGTTCTACAGTCTGACTGCAGGACGGACCTGCGGTACCTCTCCATCACACACCTGGACCTGCGGTGTGTATATATATATATATGTATATATATATATATGTATATATATATATATATATACATATATATATATATATATATATATATATATATATATATATATATATATATATATATATATATATATATATATATATATAGTTAGTTAGTTAGTTAGTTAGTTAGTTAGTTAGTTAGTTAGTAGTTAGTTAGTTAATACATCTTGTGTGACCTCCACCAGACACCTTCTGACACAGTACTATGATCATTAAAACCATTTTATTACTAAAAGCACCAAAAGTACAAATTTTTGCATAATGTGTCATACAGATATAAATACAATAAATCTTTATTAGAGTATGAAACTTGTAATAAATGCACAGTAAGATAAGGAGCTCCTCCTCTTTGTTCCCTCCATTAAACACTCATGCTTTTGCCTTGTCGTCACGAGCCACAAGGCATTTTATTTTGAAGGCGTCGTCGTAGGCCTTTATTCTGAAGCTGTGAACCGGAAGCTGCGTGTGCGATGGTCTCCAACAGCTGACAGTCTGAGAGGCTGCAGAGAACCGGAGCCGCTCCAGTTCTGCGGATTTTCTGCTTCTGCTGAAGAAACCTGCTGCTGGATCCGGATCCACCCTGACCAGGAGAGTCCGAACGGAGCCGAACCGAGCTGAGCCGGATCAGAACAAACCCGGATACAGAGAGACAGACAGACAGAGAGACAGACAGGCTGCTTCATCTCCTCCTGCAGAGCCGGCCGGAGTCATCCTCATCCTCCCGGTAACACACACACACACACACACACACACACACACACACACCGTTACCGTGTGGCTGACGAGTTTGTGTGCGCGCGCGCGCGCGTGTGTGTGTGTGTGCCACTCCCATCCGTCCATCCTCAGCTCTGATGACGCCGCCGTCAAATTCACCTGCAGACGATCATCACAGGTGATCGATAAACTGATATCTGTCATGTGATCAGTCACAGCACACACACACACACACACACGCATAATGTATACTGCGTGTGTGTGTGTGATCATGCAGGTGTGTGACAGACAGGTGTGTGAGAGTCTGAAGGTCACACACACCATGAAACATGATCAATCACAGTAACTGGAGCTGTGACGTCAGTAATGTCGAGGTGTATTATGATGTCACTGATGCGTCACCTCAGCTGATCAAACACATCCATAATTACACACAACTTTAATAATTTGAATATTCAGTTCCAGCATGTCATACTCAGTAGATTATTACAGGCATTAAAATAAAACAAAAAACAACTGTTAGATATCATTTATATTTCACCTGACGTCACCTGACGTCACCTGATGTCACTGATCATCGCACTGCTGTATCAATAACTGTATCAGCTGAGTATGTATTCCTTGAGGTATAAATGCTCTAAAGTCATACTGATCATATTGTTTTTTAATTAAATATTTAAGAACAGGAACATGTTCATCTGCAGGTGACTGACAGCTGCCATAGTGTCAGAGTGATGTCATACGTGTCTGTGATGATGTGATAATCATACAGGAATGTGTTGTGATGATGCGTCTCACACAGACACAGTGAGAATATTGAACCACACAACAACATCAGGAATCAATACCTGTGCCGCTGTGTGAATAATACAGCAGGTTAAACACCGTCGGCCTCCTACATGAATACAAGATTACTAAATGCATAATCTTGTACATTGAGCTCCACTGTTCACGTATCAAACGCGATCGTTTACAGTTTATGTGTATGTATGGTGTCACATGACGTCGCAGCTCTGACACAGTAAATGTCACCAGGATCCAGGAAGTAGAAGGTGTGCTCGAATTTGAAAAGTATGAGTGACAATCAAAGTGTATTTTGTGTTTGTCTGTCCAGAGGAGGAGATGCTGTCAGGATAATCTGACCCAGGATCAGTGATGCTGGCCTCTGTTTCACAGCCTCCGGACTCGAACCTGTGAGGTGGATCCAACATGGCCGCTGTGTGTGGAGCTTCATTAACAGTGTGTGTGTGTGTCCTGCTGCTGCCTTCTGTCACCGGTCAGTAAAACATCTTATTATCACATGATGTCATATACTGTCCAGACTCAGTTAGCTTAGCTTAGCACAAAGACTGGAAACAGAGGGCTACTGTTAGCCTAGCTTTAGCTCACATGTTGGTGGTTTGTGTTAGTGGAAATAAAAGTAAGGTATTCATTTCCCACGATGCACTGCTATCAGCTCCCAAACATGAGAGAGTGGAGTCTGTTACAGCTCACATTCCTGACTGTTCAGATAACAAATCATTTCTGCAATTAACTCATGACACACACACACACACACACACACACACACACACACACACACACACACACACACACACACACACACACAGTCGTCAGCCAGTCTGTGTCAGTTTTTTGTGTTATTGTTGTGATGTAGTTGATAACACACACACACATGCTCCACCTTCCTCTCATTGTGTGTGTGTGTGTGTGTTTACAATAGACTAAACACAGTGACTCCTCCTGGCTCCAGCTCAGTTTGGGGGGGTCAGTCAGATTCCTGTGAGGTGACGCCAGCCAACACACACACACACACACACACACACACACACACACACACACACACACACACTGTGAAGACTCAGCAGCTCCTCGTGAATCCTTGAGTCTCATCTTCAATTTCAGATCAGCTGAATCTTTTTGCAGCATGAACACTGTCTCAGTGAAGAACCAATCACAACACAGATCAATATCTCAGGTAGAAAACACCTGCCTCAAGTTACTTAAATACTAATTGATTTTGCCATTATTTAAATTGTATGTATGTAAAACTCTTCCAGCTGGACGTCTCTGTCAGTGTCACACTGTCGGCCATGTTGTTTTAAACACACTGGCAGCTTTGATTTGGTGTACTCACCCTTTAATCACAGCTCAGCTCCCTCTGCTTACACCAGCTGATGTGAGAAAGTGTGTGTGTACACATCGGCTGTACACTTAGTATTGATCCCAACAGCACACACACACACACACACACAGCTGGTCTCTGCAGCTGTAACACACTCGGCTTGTCGCTGCTTTGTTGTAGTTCATCAAACAGAATGTGTGCTGAGCAGCTGCTGCTGTTGCTACGGCAACATGAAACCTCAGACATCTTGGATTATTCAAATAAAAGTGACTCAGCTGGTTTTAAAATCTAAAGACAACTGTCAGTGTATTGTGTGATGCTAACGTGATGCTAACGTAGCTTATTATCTGTATGGGAACACAGCTTGGCCATGATTAGCCCTGGTCTAACAACAGTCCTGAGCTAACTGAGCCCCTTCCCACACACACATGGTTAACCCAGGGGTAAGTGCTGTGTGCTTCGAAGCTAAGTTGAACATTTCACATTATGTTACTACTCTTCTGTACTTCAGCCCTGTTTCATGCTGACACCTCTGAGCCCTGGCTATTCTGGGCATAACCCCACAAAGTCAGAGCTAACCTGCTCTTGAGAAGGGCCAGCCAGGCTAAAGTCTGGGTTAGATTACTTTGGACAGCTAACAGTATCCTTAGCCCTGAGCTAACAGCTCCCTTAGCCTTGAGCTAACAGCTCCCTTATCCCTGAGCTAACAGCTCCCTTAGCCCTGAGCTAACAGCTCCCTTAGCCTTGAGCTAACAGCTCCCTTATCCCTGAGCTAACAGCTCCCTTAGCCCTGAGCTAACAGCTCCCTTAGCCTTGAGCTAACAGCTCCCTTAGCCCTGAGCTAACAGCTCCCTTAGCCTTGAGCTAACAGCTCCCTTAGCCCTGAGCTAACAGCTCCCTTAGCCCTGAGCTAACAGCTCCCTTAGCCTTGAGCTAACAGCTCCCTTAGCCCTGAGCTAACAGCTCCCTTAGCCCTGAGCTAACAGCTCCCTTAGCCTTGAGCTAACAGCTCCCTTAGCCCTGAGCTAACAGCTCCCCTTGACTGGAGCTGAAATGTGAAAAGCACTGTGCAGTTTGCTAAAGCTCCTCTGTCTGTTGTACTGTTGGCTACTAAGCTAACAAGTGTTCTCACTGACTGCTAACAGGTTGTCTAGCTCAGACAGCAACATCCATGTTCAGTGTTGGACAGTTGGACTCAGAACCAAACCAGTTTCATTTAATACAGCTTCTTAGTTCATTGTGTTTGCTGAGAACGTTGATAGCTGCTGTGAGGAGATTTAGTTCTCTGAACTCCAACTCAGTCCAAACTTGAGTGAGGAGACACGAGGAGTTAAGAGACGTGATGTTGGGACATTGGACTAATGGAGCTTCTATAACAGGACACCAGCAGCCCGAGGCGACTCGCACACTGTCACTCTGTTGTTCTCCGACTGCACAAAATGACAAAATGCATCATTATTTGTTGCTGTCAGACTTTCCTCAGCGAGGCCTGTGTGTTTGTGTGCATGTGTGTGTGTTGACTTTTCTGCTCAGAACAACTCTCTCTACACAGAAGGCAGGACTGAATACAAAGGATCATTAACATTAATGTGCAGTGGTGCCTATCAGAACTGGTCCTTCTGTCCCCCCAAAACAAATAACAAACGACAAATACATTTACTGCTCCATCTTCAAGATTGTGTTGTTCTAGTTACGCACATAGCCACACACACACACACACATAGCCACACACACACACACACACACACACACACAGCCACACACACAGCCACACGCACACACACACACACACACACACACACAGCCACACACACACACACACACACACACACACAGCCACACACACACAGCCACACACACACACACACACACACACACACACAGCCACACACACGCACACACACTATCAAACATCAGGTAGACAGTTACTTTATGAACAATCATTTAACAAGTGTGTGGAAACAAAATGCAACCAGTTCAACGAGATGCAAGACTGTGGCAAAACCAGCAATAAAAAATCAGTTCCACTCACCGAGCCTGTGAGCCAGCTGTATGTTCCCAGTTACGAGCTAAAGTGGAGCACATAACCTGCTTTTGTAGGTTGATTGAGCTCGAGGTGTTCGAGCGTTGGGCGGCCTTTTTTAACAATGTCCATCTTTTCATTAAATGGTCGTCTTGAAAAGGGCACTGATAATAAATCTGCTATAATATCATCTCCACCTGCTGTATCAATATCATCTCCACCTGCTGTATCAATATCATCTCCACCTGCTGTATCAATATCATCTCCACCTGCTGTATCAATATCATCTCCACCTGCTGTATCAATATCATCTCCACCTGCTGTATCAATATAATCTCCACCTGCTGTATCAATATCATCTCCACCTGCTGTATCAATATCATCTCCACCTGCTGTATCAATATCATCTCCACCTGCTGTTATGAGTGAGATGAGAGTTTACTGATGGACTCAGTGTTACAGTCACATGGTCACGAGGAGTCGGACTGATGACGCTCTGCTGCAGCGGTCACCAAACCTTCACTGAGAGCAGGTCGATACTGGAGACACGCCTTCATTTCCACTTCAGTCTGTTTGATGAGTGCTCGCTCACTGATCCTGTGACATTATTGTCACTGCATTAAGCTGTTTATACAAAGTCACTTCTGTTTGTTTCAATCTAAAGACTCTTCCGCCTCACAGTGAAGACGATTCCTCTTCTCTCCTTTCCCTCACAGGACTTTTATTTTGAAACATTTGCATCAGTGTGATGAAGAAGATTCAGTGATTTTCTCTGTTTCATTACATGTGAACATGTTTGTTTCGACAACATGCAGTAAAGCAGAGACGTTAGCACACATCATGTAGTATGACTGCGTGACTGAATACACTGAGGTTGTGATGCTGTTTGTCTCGGCTGGTACAGCAGCGTCCCAGGTGCTGGGTCTGAGTCCGGGCCTGGGTCCTCTGCTGCACGTCACTCCCCCTCTCATCCTGTTTCCTGTCTGTCTCCAGCTCCTCTATCAATGATAACGCTGATAAAAGGCCAAAAATATGTTGTTCCCCTCGTCTGTGTTCATGAACGTGATCTGTTGATCTCCGTCAGGTTGCTTACTGAAGTCTTGGTTTTCCTTCTTTACAGTTCAGAGGTGAATCACAGCAGTGAAGTAATTCAGCTATATTAAAACCTGTTGACGTCACTGCAGGGTCCACATCAGCAACACACCAGTCACATCTTTAGAGTGATGGAGGTTAACGACAGATTAATCACCTATGAATTTATTAATAATAATGATTGTTGACATTGATGACAACATGTGTCCTGTGTGACGTCTCTCTGCAGCGTTTCAGTTGAGGAACATCGAGTGCGCCTTCACCGACAACCTGCCGGACTCAGAACCTCACAGCGGGCTGACCAATGAGCTGCGAGGAGTGGTGCGAGAAAACAACACGATCCGCTGCATCCGCGGCTCGCGCTGCTATGGATTGTGGGAAAAGAGACCAGACGGGGAAATACACCTGGTCAAGCAAGGTGAGACACACACACACACACACACACACACACACACACACACACACACACACACTAGAGTTCTGAAAATTATGACCCGACCCGGCCCGCGGGTTTTTCAGCCCGACCCCCCCGCACCTGCATTGTTTCCCTGACACACCTGTTATCATGGTCAGACAGACAGCAGAAGGACATTCAACAGGCGTGAGGACGTCACGCAGCGGCGTCAGGTGCGTCTGAAGCAGCAGCCAGACTTACCTCACCACACGTCAACACGATGATCCACAACAAACAATATAGAATTTACAACCTGCAAGAAATGTGTTTAGAAAAAAGGAAGCCGAGGCCCGACCGGACCCGGCTCATTTGCATATTTTTTCAGGCCGAACCTGCGGGTCCGGTCGGGTTTGTCGGGCCGGCCACACACACACACACACACAGTTCACACAGGTTGAATCTTCATGTGTGGTTCAACCTCTTCGTCATCCAGGTTGCTGGATTAGCATCGGTAACGAGCAGGAGTGTCATGGCGACCGTTGCCTGGTAACAACCACGCCCTCTCAGATCCAGAACGGCAGCTACAGATACTGCTGCTGCAACCGAGACCTTTGCAACGCCAACTTCACCGAGGCTCCGCCCACCGCCGACACCCCCGCCCTGAGGCTGATGAAGCCGGATGGGTGGGACGACAGACAGACAGGTGAGCGTCACTCTGTCCCGACCAATCAAAGGCCTTGTAATTATTGTTGCTTATTTTCCTCTGGTATGGCAAGCCCTTTTAACATTTAATAGCTAGACTGGATATTTATTGCAGATATCTGTAATTCAATTCTTCCTAGTCAAAAAGAACATTTCAGATATCCACTATGACAATCTTCCTAGGACAAACGACGTCACTTTTGCCATTCATGTGTATTGGGCTTTCAGTTTCAGATATCCACAATTACATTCTGGATATCTGCAATAGAATTCTTACTAGGAAAATCTCCCATTTCAGATATCTTCAATCCAGTTGTTACTAGTCATAATTTTCATTTCAGATATCCTTAATGAAGAACTATTCCAGATATCCAGAATGTAATTTTGAATATCCAAAAATACTTTGTGACTAGTAAAAATGTCGTCATGGATATCCACAGTGTATTTACAGATGTCCACAACTGCACTTTTACTGGTCATAATACAGATTGTGGATTTCCATAATGACATTTTTACTAGTCACAATGTATTTTTGGATATTCAAAATTACATAGTTATGCATTTTTGACTAGTAAGAACTGAATTAAAGATATCGGCAATACATATCCATTCTAGCTATTAAATGTTAAACGGCCACTTAAACTTTTTAAGGATTTTTAGATATTTTAAATTTAGTTTTGACTCGTACAATCAAAGTTGTAGATATCTTGAACTAACATTTCTACTAGTAAGAATGTTATTGCGGATATCTTTAATTACTATTCTGACTAGTGAGAATACAATTTTGACTGGGAGAAATGCTATTATGGCTCTAAAATGTAATTACAGAGAGGATACTCTGGACTCTCAGATGTCCTCCATGTTGTTCGCGAAGTGACGTGGCTGAATGTAACTAAGTAACTTTACTTTATTAGCACCTCCATGACACACGACTTCTCTACAGCACCCTGGAAGTCTCTCTGTTCATTTAGTAATCAGCAGCTCGTTAACTCAGCAGACATGAAGCGGAGCAGCAGCTGGAGGCGCCCACACGGTGTGACATCACACAACGTGTCATCACACAGTGTGGCATCACACGCTGTGACATCACACTGCTCCGTCAGTTTGTTTATTTGTTTGTTAGTTTACGTCACTGGTAGTGACAACAACAACAGACAAGCAGGCAGCAGGAGGAGCGACGAAGAGCAGCTGAAACCTTCAGTCGTCTCGAGTCGTGATGTCACAGTGATCTTTTTTTTCCCACTTTTTTTATTGGGTTTTGCAGATTTATACAATTGTATTACGGGTTAGGGAGTATAAGGAGTTAAGTAAACAACAGAAAGAGGAAGTGGTCACTGAGGTATTGCTGTATGATGTCACAGTGATCTTAATGATGACATCATCATCCCACAGCTCACCAGCCACTGAGGCGGGAGGAGACAGCACTCATCGCGCTGGTAACCGTCGCCATAGCAGCCATTGTCATCATAGCGTTGTTCCTGGGATACCGCATGATGAGAGGTGCACACACACACACACACACACACACACACGCACAGGACATACATGATTAATAATAATTAGTATTAACTCTGTGTGTGTGTGTGTGTGTGTGTGTGTGTGTGTGTGGATGAAGGGAAGAAGAAACACAGTCTGTCTGCTCTGGATGTGATGGAGGCAGCAAACACAGACGCTGCTGTCGACCTGGATAACCTGAAACTACTGGAGGTACACACACACACACGCACACACACACACACCTTCACTCTGCTTTGTTATTTAGGCTCAAATTTTGTGACCTGAAGTCCTGATGACATCACTATGACATCATCAGAGTTACTTTCTCAGCCTTGACCACAACAACTGTTCTCGTTATCATCGTCTAATAACCATTTTGGTTTATAAAATGTCAAACAATGGTGAAAGATACTCATCAGAACCAGACCAGAACCCAGATGCTTCATTTACTGTCTGGTAAATGTTTGGCGGACATGTTTGTTTGAAGAGTGACTGAAGCTACAGAAGATGGTTTCACAGGACGATGACAGAGTTTGGTAGATTGACACGTTACATTGGTGGACTGTCCCTTTAAGAAGAGGTGGGACCATTAAACCACCCAACAGCACAGAACCAGCCAGCAGCACAGAACCAGCCAGCAGCACAGAACCACTCAGCAGCACAGAACCAGCCAGCAGCACAGAACCACTCAGCAGCACAGAACCAGCCAGCAGCACAGAACCACTCAGCAGCACAGAACCACTCAGCAGCACAGAACTACTCAGCAGCACAGAACCAGCCAGCAGCACAGAACCACTCAGCAGCACAGAACCACTCAGCAGCACAGAACCAGCCAGCAGCACAGAACCACTCAGCAGCACAGAACCAGCCAGCAGCACAGAACCACTCAGCAGCACAGAACCAGCCAGCAGCACAGAACCACTCAGCAGCACAGAACCACTCAGCAGCACAGAACCAGCCAGCAGCACAGAACCAGCCAGCAGCACAGACCCGACAGTTCTGGAAGGTCACTATGAGTGTTTCAGTGTGTTCAGGTTGGACATGGAGCGTGAACGTCAGCGGGCCGACACTTGAGCCCTGATGAACTCCACATGAGTCTCTTGTTTCTGTCTCCTCCTTCCCGGCAGCTGATTGGTCGGGGGCGTTATGGCACAGTGTTTCGCGGCAGTCTTAACGAGCGCTGCATGGCGGTCAAACTCTTCAGCTCGGCCAACCGGCAGAACTACGCCAACGAGCGCTCCATCTACTGCCTGCCGCTGCTGCAGCAGCACGACAACATCGCCCGCTTCCTGTCGGCTGACGAGAGGACGACGGCTGACGGGCGGCCGGAGTTCCTGATCCTGATGGAGTTCTACCCACATGTAAGAGAACCACGCTGCTCGTTAGCTGCTCATGCTAATGCTAATGCTTCTCTCTCCATGACATCGTTAGTAGTTGTTGTTTCCAACTCAGTTCATTATTTCATGTTGGTTGTTTCCTGTTTGTTTTCTAAACCTGTGTCACAGAGCCGACACCACCGAGTGTTCACATCTGTGACTCCTATTATTTTCTCATTAACACTTTTCATGTGTTTTCATTCTGGTTTGTTTGAAGATTCGAGCCGTCAATGATCCCTCGTTAAATAAATGTTCAAAACTGATGTTCTGTTCTGAAAACTGCCAAAATTAAAAAATATTCAAATAAATAAATAAACATTTTAATAAACAAGTAAATATGTCATTAATGCACCAACGATAATGTTCAATTAAATTAACAAATTGATGAAATGTGATTTAAGTTTCTATATTTGTACTTGTATTTATTTATAATACTAGTGCAGTGCCCATAGGAAGCATGTATTCCTATAGAAAAGTGGGAGGTCAAGCAGCTTTTTCATGGAGGCCAAATGAGGTTGTGTTTGAACGTGTCAGGTCATCAGGGATATAATTGGCTGTTTTTGACCACTTTCGATTTTACCATTATATTTCACCTTAAAACCTATTTACCTTGCCTTGTTTGGTGTCATTATTTTCAGCACAACCTCACATGTGTGACTGTACAGTTATTTTTTTCATTTTGACATACTGTATTAACACTATGGACCTAAAATCACAAAGTAACATAAAATCAGAGGAAAAAGTTAGATTTTTTACTGTAAAAAACACAAATACGTTAAATGAACCAATTGCATTAGTTGTAATGCAAATATTAATTGTTGTTTGCTAAATTTGTGCATAAGTTTTTGAAACTTACAAAGTTATATGTAACTATTTACATTTAAATGCAGGCGATGGGGTAGGGTTAGGGGTTAGGGGGATTCCATGTTGTTGTCCACGCGTCTCCAGATCTCCTCAGACCGGAACAGACTCGGTCCGGACTCGTTTAGTCTCATTAATCCACAACAGTCAGTATAAATGCACAGAACAGAACTGGACCGAACCGCCGGCAAAATCCCGGTCCAGCTCGCACCGCTGCAGGTATAAATCTGCTTGTTGTCGTGGGTTTGAGCTCTGCAGTGATTGGCTCTGGTGCGCACGTGACTGTGGTGGCTATGAGTGACAATGCTAGTGGAACTGGTAAATCATTTATGAAATCATTTATTAACGGTATCCTTGCAGTCCAAACAAATCCGACCAAACAGCAGCCATGTTGAAACTCTCAGGTCAGTCTGATCCTGATCTGCAGAGATATTTGAGGAACACACACACACACACACACACACACACACACACACACACACACACAGATTCCTTGCTTATATAGAGAGATAACTTTACTATTATTTTGCCAAATAATGGAATAAAACAAATTAAGGAATAAATACATTTTAAAAATATATAAATTACATGATTAAACAAATGGAAACGAATAAAAACAGGGATTAATACCAAGTTAGATAAATAAAGAACGCTGAACAGAAATAAACATTAATCTCACATTTTATAAGTGAATTACTGCCTTCATTTATTTATTTTTTTGTTTTTGTTCCGTGACATGTTGACTCGTTTATTGAGACATTTATTTATTTATTTTGTTTAGTTTGTTTATTATTCTGGCAGATCCATCAACAGGAAGTCACTGTAGCATCATGAGCGAGCACAGTGTGTGTGTGTGTGTGTGTGTGTGTGTGTGTGTGTGTGTGTGTGTGTGTGTGATGATGAAGATCAGATGATGCTAAGCTAACAGATGCTATTAACTAGTTCAGTGTTATTAGCAGAAAGTAATCAGAGTACTTTGTGTGAGTGTGGTGGAGTGATCACAGCAGGAACTCACTGAGGCGTCGCTCTGACTCCACATTAGTCTTGTTATTGTGCTGGAAGACGGCGCCGTCACTCCTACTTCCTGTCTGGAGCCACTGACCACACACACACACACACACACACACACACACACACACACACACACACTGCAGCAGATCCTTATTATCACTATCTCTCATTCACAAACTTACACATAAACAGTTTTGCTTCTTGTTTATAACCACACACTGTTTGCACTCATTGTCTAACACACACACCTATTATATAACACACACACACACACACACACACACACACACACACTGTAATGTGCGGTTGGTTGGTTTACTGCATTCCTCTGCAGCAGTCAGACAGTAATTACCGGCTTAACTGTCTGTACACACACACACACACACACACACACACACACACACACACACACAGGCACACACGCACGCACACACACACACAGCATATGTTTATTATTTTATTAAAAGCGTCCTCTGAATATAAAACTTTATAGATCCCAGCTTGTCTTCACAGCCTCACAGTGGAAACCAGCCTGACTGTCTCTCTGCTGGTTTTAAATAAAGTTTTAAAATGATCCTCTTCCTGTCGGCCGTCTACGCGGTCACAAGTTTCATTTTCAGGATGTGTTCAGTTCAGTTCAGTTCAGAATTTTCACTAAAGTATATTAATGAAGTCACCAAACTGCAGCATTAAGTCACTAATGAGCTGAACTGTGTTAGCTGGAGAGCTAACGTCATTTAGCTGACATGTTAGCTTGCTAGCTGCTAAGAATCACATTAAAGGGACATTTTAAAATTTAGAGGAACAGAGATCGATCAGGAGGAAACTGCACGCCAAATATAATAAGTTTCAGCCAGAATTATGATTCACCACAACAGTCACATGATACTAATGTTAGATAGCAAGCAGATGCTAATTTTAGAATCACAACTTTATTGTTTTTTCAGCTGCTCAAAATTAATTTACTTCTCAATGATCACTCAGACATTGGATGCTAATGAGCTTAAATGTATTAGCTTGAGTGCTAACATTTCAGTATATAGCAGATATGTTGTGTTGCTAGCTGAGGGTAACATTAAAGCAACATGACGTAAACCCAGTTAGCTTTATTCTGCATGTAAAATTGACATTAATTAAAGGAGCAACATGTAAAAATCTGTCACCGGTTGAAATCATGCTTCAAAAAATGTGTCACATCACATCAACAGAGTAGCTGCTAACTGTTGCTAACTGTAGCTGATAACTAGCTGTTTGGCGTTTACACAACAAGCACAAGAGCTCTGGACTCATCCAGGCCCGTGTTAGCTGGTTAGCATGCTAACGTCAGTAGATATCTCTGTAATAAAATACACATCCTCACACCAAGACTGTTTCTTCTTCACATTCTGATCATTTCAGATATTTTGACTGTTTTCTTAACTAAACTCTGACATAATGCACCTTTAATGAAATAAACTCAGATGTGCTTTGCTTTATAACACAGGTGGAAGCTGAGCTTTAAAGAATACAAAAGAAAAACAGAAAATAAGTCTCTCCCCTCATGCTGTCTGTCAGGGCTGCCTGTCTCACTACCTGTCTCTCCACACGGTGGACTGGACCACCTGCTGCAGGATGACCCACGGTGTCACCAGAGGACTGGCCTTCCTGCACACTGAGCTCTACAGAGGAGGTATCCTATCTGTGTTTGCACTAATCTATACTCTTTCAGTGCATTTGTTGGGGACTATTTTCAGTCAGGGATTAATCCGCTTCTGGGGTTCTGGAGGGTTCTGGGGCAGCAGGACGGTGTGAACCTTTCAATTGTAATTAGTTTCTAGTGCCTGAGCTCGTTGCTGAAGCCCAGCGGCGTCTCTGCAGCCACTCAGTGGTCAGACTGCACTGGTTGGAACTGTGGGTTGTCGGTCCAGAGGGTGTTCAGCTGGTATCATCTGACCCAGTTCCAACAGAGCTAACACCAGCCCTCATTATTCAGCCAGGATCCTGTTCTGTTAGGATCTGCACAGATGTTGATGCTAAGCTAACGGTTCTTTATCAGTGACTGGAGATGTCTGACTGAACAGTTTGTCTTTGTGGTCCAAAACAAACCAACAGTGACTATTTATAAAGACGACTTTCTACAAAATAAAAGCTCCAAAGACACACACACACACACACACACACACACACACACACACACACACACACACTAAAGATCATTAATTGTCTCAGGTCATTGTAACACAGCGGGGAGTCCAGGCTCATGTCACTGCGCCCCCTGGTGGTGACTCACAGGACTGTCTTCAGTGTTGTCATCAGTGTTTTACTCTTCTCACTGATTGTTGTGTTCATTGTGTGTTTATTGTGTTGCTGTTATTCAGTAACATCAGTCCGTTATTCTGTAGCTGCAGAACTTTGGTCACAGGAGAATATTTAAGACCTCCTGGTTTCTCTTGGAGAAGAGATAAACGTGTTGTTACCTGGAGAAAACAGGCTTTTGTTTTCTAATGACATCAATAAAAGTCATGTGTTCAGTTTAAACAGTCATTTACACTGAATGATATTAAACTTTCCTGTTTTAACATTTATTTACTCAGGTGAGTTTCAATGACTGAGGATGTCTCAGTTTTTAGATTTTATGTTTTAAAATTTGTGCTGGTGAAGAAACGCTGAAACCCTCCACGTTATAGAAGAAAAAGAAAAGAGGAGAGGACGGTGAGTCAGTGGTGAAGGTGGGGTGTGATCCAACAGAACCAGACCTGTGTCTCTCTGTCTCCTCTCAGACCAGTACAAACCAGCGGTGGCCCACAGAGACGTCACCAGCAGGAACGTTCTGGTCCGAGCCGATCTGTCCTGCGTCCTCGCCGACTTCGGTCTGTCCATGAGGCTGACAGGAAGCAGACCCTGTTGCCCCGGAGACGACGACACCATGGCCATTTCTGAGGTGAGGTCATGTGATGGTGGATGGAAGATGAAGATGAGTCACAGGTGTTAGCGTGTGTGTGTGTGTGTGTGTTTGCAGGTGGGGACGGTGCGGTACATGGCTCCAGAGGTTCTGGGTGGAGCTCTGAACCTCCGGGACTGCGAGTCGGCGCTGAAGCAGGTGGATGTTTACGCTCTGGGTCTGCTCTACTGGGAGAGCTTCAGGAGGTGTTCACACCTGTTCCCAGGTGAGACAACACTGTGACACAACACACAGCTAATTATATCATGCTAACAGACTGAGGCTAAAGCTAACAGGTCTCAGGTCATGATACTATGCTAACAGATCAGCTACACTCGATGCTATGTGTTCAGGTGAATCAGTACCAGAGTACCAGCTTGCGTTCCAGGCTGAGTTGGGGAATCATCCGACCTTCGAGGAGATGCAGATCCTCGTCGCCAGAGAGAAATTCAGGCCCAGATTCCCTGAAGCCTGGAAGGAGAACAGCCTGGTGAGTGTTTGTTCCGCCTGTCAGCAGAGTTTCAGCTCAGACATAAACAAACCTGTTAACGTCCTGAAACCACCTGCAGGCGCTACGCTCCCTGAAGGAGACGATGGAGGACTGCTGGGACCAGGACGCTGAAGCTCGGCTCACCGCTCAGTGTGCCGAGGAGAGGCTGTCTGAACTCACACTGCTGAGTACACACACTGCAGTACACAACCACAGGTACACACTCACACACTGCAGTACACAACCACAGGTAGCCACACACACTGCAGTACACAACCACAGGTACACACACTGCAGTACACAACCACAGGTACACACACACACTGCAGTACACAACCACAGGTAGACACACACACACTGCAGTACACAACCACAGGTACACACACTGCAGTACACAACCACAGGTACACACACACACTGCAGTACACAACCACAGGTACACACACTGCAGTACACAACCACAGGTACACACACACACTGCAGTACACAACCACAGGTACACACACACACTGCAGTACACAACCACAGGTAGACACACACACTGCAGTACACAACCACAGGTACACACACACACTGCAGTACACAACCACAGGTACACACACACACTGCAGTACACAACCACAGGTACACACACACACTGCAGTACACAACCACAGGTACACACACGGTGAGGAAAGGACTACACATCACCTGTTTCCTGTCTCTCTCACAGGAACCTGTCTCATGGCTGCTGGCCTGCTCAGGTTGGCTCCGCCTCCTCCTACATTGAAGATCTGCAGGTGGGCGTGGTCAAGAATCTCCAGGGAGACGGCCATCAAGCATCTCTTGTCAAAACGACTGCGATCGGAGCTGAAGGTGGAGAAAAGAACAGAAACTCCATCAACTATGAACGACAGCAGGCTCAGGTAGATGTTCCAGGTGAGAGAGTCGACATGATCAGCTTGTTCATGATGTTTAACCTTCCGTCTCTCTCTCTGTCTGTCAGACTCGGTCGTCCGGATCAGACGGCGCCGCCCAGACGCCTTCTAACATCCTGTCCAGCCTCTCTGAGTGTGAACACTCGGGTCAGTCGCACACAAACACTGAACACACAGTAAATGTCGAGACCAGAGAAGTGTTTTTGTGCCAAAACAAGATTCAACATTTGGATCCATCCTGCTGTTAAGCTTTTAGTGCTCTCATAAAATATATGCTAGCAGGCTAGGCTAACTAGCTGTTATTTGAAAAGTGAAAGTTAGTCAGCCTAGCTAGCTGCATGTAGTGTCCTGCATTACAGGAAGGATGGAGGCTCACTACTATGAGCTGAAATCACAGACAAGACCAACAAGATTTTGCACCAATCAGATTCCAGTTCTGGATGAGTCCTGTAACTGTCCCTGCTGTCCACCAGGTGGCGCTGTGTTCAGGGTCCCGGTCTGCCTGCAGCTGACAGAAGAAGACCTGGAGGCCAACAAACTGGACCCCAAAGAGGTTTTTACTTATAATTCTGTCTGTTTTTTGCGGTTTCTGCTCATCAGTTTCTGCACACTTCCACATCTGTCCACATCTGTCTGTCTCTGCAGGTTGACAAGAACTTGAGAGAAAGTTCTGATGAGAACTTGATGGAACATTCACAGAAACCGTTTGGCTCAACAGAGCAGAACACGCTGCTGTACCACCAGATACTGCAAACTGCTGAGGTACTTCTACTGTCACTACACAGTAATGAGGTGTTAGTACTGCTGAAGAGCGTCTGATAACATCTGCTGGTGTTGTTCCTCTAGGCGAGTCGTTCCACTCCTCAGGGTGAACCGGGGGAACCTCACTCCTCCACCCACCCCCTCCCCAAACAGCAGAACCTGCCCCAGAGGCCCACCAGCCTCCACCTGCTGCACAAAACCAAGGAGAACACTTCAGCTGCGTCTCGACTGAAGCTGGGAAAGCTCAAGTCAAACCACCGACAGGTACAACACCATGTGACCAAAGTTTTGGTTAGCCACGTGCTAACATCAGCTGTTACTGTTAGCCAACCAACTGATCAGGTCACTAATCCAGACCATAATATGTTTCAGGTGGAGACCGGCGTTGCTAAGATGAACACTGTAACAGTGGCCTCGGCTGTAGAGCCTCACACAGTGACCAACAGCACCAGCACTAGAGGCGGTGTCACCACTGGGAACCGAGCCCAACCAGTGATGGTGGTCGCTAACGGCTACAGCGCGGGCGTCCCCACCCTGGTGACGAATGGCATCGTAGGCGGAGGTCGGACCAATCCGGCAGGGCCACAGCTGGAGGACGAGGACAAGCTGGAGAGAGGCATGATGGGAGGAGAGGACAACTGTATGAACCCGCTCAACTTCAGCCCCGATGAACATGAACCATTGCTGAGGAGAGAACAGCCGCCGGCTGAGAGCGAACCTCCTCCTCCTCCTCCTCCTCATCATCATCATCATCATCAGTCCCGACCCGGAAGCATCCAGTCAGGACGAGGCTCCAACTCCAACAACAACAACAACAGGATACCGGTGGGATCAGACGTCAAGATCCAGAGTTTAGAGGTGGAACCCAAACCTGAGCAACACCTGGTGGGTCAGCAGATCAGTGGACCCACAGTTACGGCTCCAATATTAAATCAGGAGGAGCAAGTTCTGCCTTCTGGTCCAGCAGGAGGTGCTGACCAAACAGCTGAGGCCCCTCCCACCTGCCAAGATGGAGGTCAAGACTCAGGAACAGGTCCATGTGTCCAGAGAGACCTTTCTTCAGAACCACTATCTACCAGAAGCCCAAAATCTCATCTGGACCCCGGCTGCAGAGGTCCAGATCCTAGCTTTACTCCGAGCTCAGCAAGTTCAGCTTCAAAAGCACAAGAACTGGACACCAAAACCTCAAAATCTTCCTCAGAAACCCTGGACCCCCAGACCTGTGGTCCAGAAATTCAAGCCCTGAAACCTGCAGATCCAGAAGCTTCACCTTTAGAGGTTCCAGATTCTGAAACTCCAGCTTTGAAATGTCAAGAGTCAGAAGCCGCAGCTGGTTCAGGAGCTTCTGTTCCAGAACCAGTGGCTCTACGAGGTCCAGTGTCAGATCCACAAAGAGCAGCTCTGTTACGACCCCAGATAGGACCGGCCAAGGCCAAGAGGCCTGAGCGTCCCTGTTCTCTGGACCTGTCTTCATCCTGTGTCTCCTCAGGTGAGCAAAGATTAATACTCAGATTTATGTTTCTGGTCACTTAAGTTTTTTAGTTCCTCCGGATGAAATATTCTCCTCTTTCTTCCCTCTTCCTGCCTCAGACGATGTTTCTCTGACGGGCAGTCTGAGCGCTTCAGGAGAGAAAATAAAACGTCGAGTCAAGACTCCGTACACCCTGAAGAAATGGCGTCCGGCCTCATGGGTCGTTTCCACGGACACGGCTCTCGATGTGGACTTCGACTTCAACAACAGTGGTAGTAGCAGCAGCCAGACCCAGTTCTCTGGTCCCCAAAGAGCAGGAAGCTTCAGCACCCCCAAAATCAATCAGTCCAAATCCAGCATGGCTGTGTTTTTAGTTGGAAGCGGAGCGACGGAGACCACGACGTCTGAGCCCGACGGACTGACCTGCTTCTAAAGCTTTCCATTGTTAAAGAGCAGATTTATGTTTCACTTCTTTTGTCTTCCTCTCCTTTTGTTGTGATGATTTTTACTGTGTGCGCCGAAATTCAGCCCGATGAACTCCAAACCGAACCTTATTCTGGATCTGAGGACCAGGAGACGAACCACAAGAGTGAAGTCACGGCCATGAAGTCAAGCAAACTACAGGAACTGTTGGAAAGCAGAGAGTTGGAGTTCAGATTAATTGTTGCATCTGAGCTTTCATGACTCAGCTGTTCTGACGGACAGTCACTGAGGTCCAAAATATCTTTGTGTTGATGGTGAAGTTCAGAACCTCTTTAAAGGTGTTATTGCTTGGAAACTGTGATGCTGCTAATGCTAGCTAGCTGATGTTAAGGTTGCTAACACTGGCTAACGTTAACGCTGCGAACACTAGCTAGCTAACATCATGCTGTAGAAATCAGACATTTTACTGTTTGTCACAAACGTTGTTAACAAACTGAACCAACTGATAAACAAAACAATCACTTTGGGCCCAACAACATTTTAAAATGATCATTTCACAATCAGAATAATGTTTTTGTTCTTTAACTCTGCAGCTTTTCCCATGAGGTCAGAATCAATGTTAGAGTGTTTTTATTTCAAGTCCTCTCTAGATTTCACCTTTAGATCAGAATCAGGCCAAAAGTTTTTAATTTCCTAGAAAACATTTAAAAAATGTTGGTGAAAACTTTCTGAGAAGAGGCGGACATGAGCTTCTGTATATATATATATATATATATATATATATATATATATATATATATATATATATATATATATATATATATACATATTATAAATAATTACTGCACAAAATCAAATCTTTATAACTTTTTTCACTGACTGAGTAGGTGCTGGAGAAAGTGTATCCTTGTTTTGTGAAAAAGCTGCAGTGGACCCGACCGGGTCAGTTACAGCACAGAGGTAGTTTCATGATGGACGTTAGCTTTGTTGCTAATGTAGCCGCTAACTGCTGCTACTGTTGTTGCTGTTGTTAGTTTGGCTAACTGTGCAGCTGTTAGCGTTCCTGTTTGCCGACCCCAGGAGCCACAACGGACATAAAACCACGTCTGCGCTTTGTTTCCTGTTGTGTTCTCAGACGCTTTGTTGTTCTGATCCGGTCCGGCCGTGAGCAGACAGTTAGCTCTGTGCCACGTCCCTCACGAGCCTCCTGTTTTTACAGGAAACACATTAAAGTAGCACAAAGCACTTGGTCTCTGTTTCATGGGAGCTTCAACAGAGTTCTGGAGGATCCGTTTTGATGTTTGAGATTCTGCTGTGACTCAGCGGGTCACTGATGTCAGTGTGACATCACAGACTGAGTCCAGTCGGACATGTTGTTTAAAGCACTTTAAGCAGCGTTAGTGTTTTAAAGAACTAACAAACCATATAAAGAAACCTCGTCCCGTTGGAATAGTGACAGTGATGCTTCTGTAGTGACTCTGTGTCTCTGTACAGTTTTCCAATGATTCAAAGGCGTTTTTGCTTTAAATCTTTTCTCCAGCTATGCAGTCAGCTCCTGATGCCTCCTGCTGACGATCCTTATTCTTCTGATTTGCACTTTGTTTTGTGAAGTAGTCTCAACTGCCTTGTGAGATCTGCTGTGACCCCCGTGTTTGGGCTGGAAGGGAAGAGAAAGTCGAACAGATAAAGAACATTTAGAGGAAAGAGAAAAGCCACGTTCCTGCCGAGTTCATCCAGCCATCAGCCTCGTGACCTGCGCGACCTCGGCCATACAACCTGCTCAGGTACCTTTACAACACTAATGTAGAACCAGCCATCGCAGTTTCACTCTTACTGAAAGATGAGCAGAAGATCAAGAAGAGTTTTTGATCCAACGGACAAAACTAAAACTGCCCGTCAGACATCTGTGACGCCGTTTTATCGACATGTTGAGTGACATCACAGTTACCTGTTTATCAGGTAACGAGGTCTGAAAGTGTTGGAACGTAACTGATGTTGTGAATTAAAGATGCTCTTTGGACGTTCCTGTAAACCCTCTCATTATAACGACCCTCGTCAGCAGCAGTGTCGACTCATAATGATTCGCAGCACTTTATTTCAGTTGAACTACGTTTATTTAAGCTGCTCTCCGTCCACCAGGTGGGGAAGAAAATGTCTTTAAGTTCAAATTAATGAAATCCAAACACGTGAAAACCTCTGAGAGATGCTGTTTAAAATGTGTTTCATTACAACAAGTTTAGATTTTCATGTTATTCTTCACAAGGTCTCTGCATTAATAAGCTGTTGTAAAAAAAAAGTTTAAATGTCCAATTTTCTGAATGGAGTTTGGTGTGTTGTTTTTGAAACAAACAGTGATATTGGTGTGAGAAAGAACCAGAACTGAAGAAATTAACTTTAGCTCCATTTCTTCCTTTTTTAATGTCACTTTTTCATTTTGAATTTTCAAGTGACACGAATGTGTAACTGCTCCTTTAAATGTGCAATTTAACTTATGAAGTCCTCAGTGAGCCTCTCACTCTTTATCTGTCCTGTCTGCTGTTTATTTAACATTAACTCTCACCGACGACGTAAATATCATCCTGATTTACTTCTATTGAATTTGTAGATGCCTTCTGAACTGTATTTCTTTTTGTGATTTTTGTATTTTCTACTGTTTCTACTGTTTTTAGATATGCTGATGTGAACACATCGCTGTGATCTGATGATTATTTGTTTTAAAAGAAATGTGTGAAGACGTGAACATGTACAGATTAACAGTCCAGGAGGCTAACAGCAGCAGAATCACTGTTTTCTGGAACAAAGGCTGAACTATATGAATTATTACAACAGAGAAATGACACAATAGTTATTTACCACACACACACATAACTGAGGCCTGGTTGTTAGCTAGCTCTGGTTACCTGCTCTGGTCTATCTGCTTTTGCCTTAGCTAGTTCTAGTTTAGCTAGTTCTAGGTTAGCTAGCCTACTTATTCAATCTGAGCACATTTTCATCCACTCGTCTTTGTTTTGACTTTATTCAATCACATCTCCTTAAAAATAACTTCACCTAACGTCTGGATTCAGATTTAGCCTTCCTCTAACTGGCTGAGGGTGAAAAATAACATTTTAAAGCTAACACTGAACTGAAGATGTGACAGAAAGTGTCACACACCGGTGGTTATCCCTTTAAAGTCATTTATTGTAGCTTATATCGATGTCATAATGCTCAGTGAAAGCATCTACATGTCTACATTTATCCTCCTGCATGAAATCTCACACCACTGAAATGTTATTTACATGATTTCTGATGCTGGCGACGCTCATCAGCTGTAGATCTGTTTTTTGTAACGCTGCCCGATCATATCCAAGTGACTGTACGAGGTTTGGACAGTACAGATGCAGTATACAGACACAGGTGAGAAGGAGTCTCTGCCACAGCTAACATGTATATTGTAGATAAAACATTATAGTGACTGGCTGTATCCGTCTGGGTCCTGACTAAATCCTGGGATGTTTGAATTTCCCTGTTGTTGAATATATTGTGTATTTCTTTGGTTATTCATGTGTATTTATGTACGATAGTTTTCCTGTAGTGTAAATACTCTGATTACATTATTACACATTGTATACTTTCATATGGGACCAAGTAGCACCACTGTATCCTGTCAGTGTTGTATTCTCAGCTCAAAGACAAACAGCCTGTACTGTTCACACACAGCATGCTGTACAAGCCTGCAGATTATAAATCAACTGTGGTGGTTCATATAAAGAGATTCATCCAAACATGTTGTTAATCCATGTAGAGGAAATATAGAATATCATAAGCTTAATTCATCATTAAAGTGCAAAGCATTCAGTGTGTCAATGTGTTTATTCATGACAATAAATCATTTTCTTCCCTATTAAAGTTGTGTTGTGGTGATTATAGTCAGGTGTTTACTGACAGTTTAGCAGCAGATGTAGTGGTAGAATAGTGCCAGCAGCAACACAGACTGATGCTGAATTACAGACTGGATCCTCATTATTGATCACCTATTAGCATTAGTTAAACAGAAGGTGGATACATTTGGTGGGAAGCAGGAGAAATTAAACCTACAGATTTTTTTAGGGAGTTTGGTGTGACATGCCTTCAAACATCACTGTGAGGGATACAAAGGAGTCCTGTTCATTAGTTATAATATCTGAGAGCAATATTAACTATGAATGTACATATCTGATGCTGAATGAGAACAACGTTAAAGTGGCAGATTATTAAATGGAGTTTTGAATGGTATTCTCAACGCTCATAATTCATTTGGTACTGGGGTGATATTTCCTTCCCAACACAAACACAGATGTGAAATCAGTCTCCACGTCACAGGTCCAATGCTGTCACAGTTAGTTTCTCTGACACCGGTGCCTGAGAAAAAAAGTCCAAATTCCATTTTCTAAAACTGCATAATGAGCAAAGCGAACGCCGAACTCAAGAATCCATCCTCCCGATCAGGGAAACTCTTCCACGTTAACATCTATAAAGGCTGTAGATGTTGAGGCAGGGAAATATTAAAAATGCCAGATTTTTTTAATGGAGTTTGGTTTGAAGCGTAACACGAGACTGTAGATGCTTTTATTTGAAGCGACAACAGCGCCGCTCAGTGGCGCCAAACAGACAGTACAGCTGTTCTCTTCTGACGGTGTCCTCAGAGGGTCAAACAGGCGCCTTAAGGTCCTGCAGGGGAAAAACGCGATGAGTGTTTGTTGTGAGCGGAACCGGAGGGCAGGACAGACGGAAGACTCGGTCCAGTAGACTCGGTCTCATGTTCCTCACTGATTTACATGTTTGAGCCGCTGAGTGGATCTCAGTCTGCGGACGGCACCGAGCAGCTAGCGGCTGTTAGCATGTAGCAACCAGAGCTTTTACCTGGGCGACGCCGTACAGCTGTTAGCTTCATGCTAACATGTCAGTGCATCACAGCCGAATAACAACGTGATTTAATATCCTGAAATTAAAATGTTCTGGTCCACTGAGAGGAGAGCAGGTCGTCCTCTCCGACACACTCATTGATCAGTATCGAACAATTTCAGGATATAATCGATTTTGACGTGACTGTAGAGAAATTTGTACCATTATCAGACCATTAGCAGCGGTCAGGTGAGAAGTGTTGTAGTTGTGGTTTTTAATACACACAGACTGATGCTGAATTACAGACTGGATCCTCATTATTGATCACCTGTTCACAGAAGGTGGATACATTTGGTGGGAAGCAGGAGAAATTAAACCTACAGATTTTTACAGGGAGTTTGGTGTGACATGCCTTCAAACATCACTGTGAGGGATACAAAGGAGTCCTGTTCATTAGTTATAATATCTCAGAGCAATATTATCCACGAGATGTACATATCTGATGCTGAATGAGAACAATGTTAAAGTGGCAGATTATTAAATGCAGTTTTGAATGATGTTCTCAATGATAATTGTTTATTCAATTATTGACAAAAAGCCAAAATGTGCTGAATCTTTCAGGGTATAATTGATTTATTCAGTTAAAATAAATCACTTCCTCTCTGACGGTGGAATTCTGACAGATGTGGGTCTGTTGTTGTTGTTGTTGTTGTTATGAGACTTCACGGGGTTCAGAGGTCGAGGGGCGGGGCGATGGCGTCATCGTTTCGGAAAGTATGCTGATTCGCTGTCCACATGAAAACTGGAGGGCTGCGTTTTCAGGATCCGTGTGGACGGTCGACCACAACGATGCAATACGTGTGCGTTTTCACAAAAGAGCGTTTTTGTGTGGACGGCCCCTGAATGACACCAGTGATTTAATAATATTTACTATCTTTTGTTTACGTCTCGTATGAATTCATTTGAGCTTCAAAACAGTTTGATTTGTTTTGTGGTAGATTTTCCTCTTTCTCAGAGAGTTAAAGTGTCTGAACACTCAGAACAGTGACGTGTTATTGATCAGTGATCTGAACATGATAGATAGTCTCAATTCTTATTTATCCGATAAGCGTAATTTGTTATCTGGATGAGATTTATTTTTGCATTTTGTATCCCAGACTGAAGATCATCTCTGTGTTTTGAATGAAGGAGGTGGTGATGTCACACAGGTGACTCCAGGGCTGTTACCGTGGAGATGGATGCAGACGGAGAGAGTGACATCTGCTGTCCTGAACCTGAGCAGGTGAGTCAGAGTTATTATAACATTAAGTCTGTGATCGTCTTCTCTTATAAATGTTGAGTATAAATACGACTGAGACACTTTTGGTTCTGGTCCGGCTCAGACTGCCTCAGGAGACCCGACCCGTGATTTACACAGGGGTGGTTATAAAATGAAAAAAGTGAAACCTGACTTCAGAATATGTTGCTGAAGGTTTGACGGTCCAGCTCTCTTACCTCAGGTTCATCGATACAAGAGGAGCTTTAACCACAAATTAAATCTTATCTTCAGTCCTTCCACAAAAATTGTTTTTTTTGTGACTGTCGCAGCACGTTTTCTTAAAAAATGCAATCGAATATGCAAGATATTTATGCAATTTTATGCCATGAAATTGCAGGAATATGCAAAAATTGCAGTTTGATGAATAAGAAAAAAAAAGTGATTCCCTGAACACCCTGTTCTCACGAGGCTACTACCTCAATGTAAAGAGTCATTTCTAATGACTTCCTATGATAAGCAAGCATACTATAGAGAGTGCTGGGAATAATTAAGTTCTCATCTTGATTTAGTTCAGACCTTAATAAACACACGGCTCAAACTTACAAAATGCTGATGAGTCAAACAAGTTCTGTAGCTTCACAAAAAGAACAGCTACAACTTCTGGGGTTTGCAGCTTTCTGATGATGTCACTTCATAACGTTCCCAAGGCAACAGGAGGAAAATGGCTGCTCTAGTGTGAAGTAAACGCAGCATTTTTCAACTGTCTGTGGAAGCTGCGGTTCATTTTGTTCTATTTCAACCCGCTAATGTTTCTTCCAACAGACACCTTCATGAAGCTAAACGAGTGTTTTGAAATAACGCTGAGCCATCGCTGTTTGTTCCAGGCAGCAGTGCGTTTGTGATGGAGTATCAGTTCAGACCTCACAGGACTGCAGCCACACAGGACCTGTGGACACACACCTGAGCTCCCATACAGAGCTACCTGTCCCGCCAGGTGAACTACACACTACAAGTAAAGACACAGAGCAGCGCACACGTGTGGGGACCTCTCTGAGTGTTGAGCGTCATGCAGTGACTGTCGTCTGTTTCAGGATCTACATAAAGAAAGTTTCCGGCATTCAGAGTTCCCACGGAGCCGACAGCCAACAGGAGGACGGTGAGGCAGGAGCAGGACAAGTCCTTCCAGAGTCTGAAGAACTAGAACCTGGAGGACGGAGGAGTCATCAGGTCCGACTTGAACTTCTCCAGCTCCACCTTTGTTTATTGTTCTTCACCATGTTTGAATCTGTCTCTGCCTCTGTAGGTTCTACCTGCAGCTCCCCACAGAGAGAGCTCACCTGTATCACACACACACACACACACACACACACACACACACACACACACAGCTCCATCCTCATGTCTCTGTCTGTCTCCAGCTGTGGACGGCAGTGATTCTCTGTCTCCTGAAGCTGTTCAGCTGCTCAGTTCTCTGTCATCTCTGCAGCCGAAGATCTTCGCTTAGCTGCAGGTCAGAATCAGCAGCACTATTCAATAATCAGTCCCACTGGAGATGAAGTTTAAAAAGTATAAGTATAAAAAGTCTTTCTTCTGACAGGGAATCCTGCAGCCTCCTCCTCCTCCTTCTCCTCCTCCTCCTCCTCCTCTGCCTCTCTCCACCTTCCATCCATCCTCCTTCTTCCAGACTCCTGTAGGGGAGTCAGTGTGGGTTTCATGCCCAGAGGAGGTGCTCGACGTTGGGCAGCAGCTCAGTGGAGAAGCCCAGCAGCTGGTTGTACCGACAGTGCAGATCATTAGCTCTGCTGCCAGCAGTGAGGAGGATAATTAATCTGACTGCTCACTAAGCCCCGCCCCTGAGTTACAGTTGCTGCCCTGTCATCTTTACATTCTAGAATGTTCCATCCATCACCAAACTCCATTTAAGAAACGATCAATTGTTGATTTCAACCAGCTAGCTAGTTAAGCTAATATTAGCGCCATTTGGGGTTGAAATGTTAATCTGTAGTTGACTTTTAAAGTTTTAGGATGACATTTTAAAGTACTTGATGTTGACATGATACCTAAAGCTAAAGCTAACAGGTCATGATACCATACTAACGGACTGAGGCTAAATTGAACAGGTCTTGCCATCATGCTAACAGACTGTTTGGTTGTCAGCCTCTCAGCTTCAGGTGGAGGTGAAAGAAGAAGCGGAGGAGGCAATGAAGGATCTGCAGGACTCCACTGCTTCATATTGACTCAGACTCGTCACTTCACTGCTCAGAGTTCATTTAATTCCAGTCGCTTCAGTCGCTTTGCAGTTTTTATCAGCTGCTTTATCATCTCACATTAGATACTCTCCTGAAAAGGACGTTAACTGTGAAACATCTGAACTGTGTTCACTGAAGCAAATTAATAATGTTCAGTTCTTATTGTCTAAATGTTTCACTGTCATTCAAATAAATAATTTTTGTATGTGACGCTGTATAAAGTTTGTGACTCAGCCTGTGTTCACGGAGAGTTGTTCATGTAAATAATTTCCTGTGTTAACAGTTGATAGTGTTTTATTTTGTCTGAACTGCATCAGTTGTGTTTGTTCACACAATAGAAAAACACCAGCATTGATAAAAGCATGATTTCACTATGTACTTCATCATGACGCAGGCATGTCCTTAAATGTCATGCTGAAGCACGAGCGTCATGTCATCTTTCTCATCTCAATGCAGACAGTTCAGTTCTGCACTGACACCCCTGCACTGATTGAACTACTGCAGACAGATTATATTTAATAATCTTCATCAGTGCATTCAACTCGTCTGTCACCTGAATGTGTGTCATTTACATTTTTACATTTAGGACATTTAGCAACTGACATTAATAACCTTTGTCACAAGAAATAAAGAATGTCGTGATAATCACAATATTTCTCTTCTGACATGAACTCAAATTTGTAAACTGCAGTAAATGTACTGTGTTTATTATGTAGCATTTAATGGTGACGTCAGTGCTTGTGATTGTCGTTAGAGTAAGACACGCCTTCTGTGTGACATCATGCTGTGTTTGGGTTCCCTCGTGCATGCTGTCGTTTCTGATGTGCGGCGGCATATGGCAAGCCGTTTTTTAGAGCCATAATAGCATTTCTCCCAGTCAAAATTGTATTCTCACTAGTCAGAATAGTAATTAAAGATATCCGCAATAACATTCTTACTAGTAGAAATGTTATTTCAAGATATCTACAACTTTGACTGTACGAGTCAAAACTAAATTTAAAATATCTAAAAATCCTTAAAAAGTTTAAGTGGCCGTTTAACATTTAATAGCTAGAATGGATATGTATTGCCGATATCTTTAATTCAGTTCTTACTAGTCAAAAAGAACATTTCAGATATCCACTATGACAATCTTCCTAGGACAAACGACGTCACTTTTGCCATTCATGTGTATTGGGCTTTCAATTTCAGATATCCACAATTACATTCTGGATATCTGCAATAGAATTCTTACTAGGAAAAACTCCCATTTCAGATATCTTCAATCCAGTTGTTACTAGTCATAATTTTCATTTCAGATATCCTTAATGAAGAACTATTCCAGATATCCAGAATGTAATTTTGAATATCCAAAAATACTTTGTGACTAGTAAAAATGTCATTGTGGATACCCACAATATATATATAGATGTCCACAATCACATTTTTACTAGTCATAATACAGATTGTGGATATCTGTAACGACATTTTTACTAGTCACAATGTATTTTTGGATATTCAAAATTACATTCTTACATTCATTTTGGATTTAGGATTTCTGATTCTGATTCTGATATATATATATATATATATATATATATATATATATATATATATATATATATATATATATATATATGAATCATATTGAGACTCTACATGATTTATATATTTTTCATTTTCTCGGATATATAAATGTATCTATTACCTATATGGATAGATATATATGATTTATATATTTTTTCATATTCTCTGATATATAAATGTATATATAATATATATATGAACATATTGATACTCTACATGATTTATATATTTTTAATTTTCTCTGATATATAAACGTATCTATAATATGTGTGTGTGTGTGTGTGTGTGTAAATATATGTATATATGTATATATATATATATATATATATATATATATATATATATATATATATATATATATAGAGAGAGAGAGAGAGAGAGAGAGAGAGAGAGAGCCTATATGATTTCTGTTGTGTTTATAGTGTTTGCAAAATACCTATCATACATAACATATATCATACATCAGAATATTCTATTACTGTTAATCCATTTATACGCCGGCCCATGTGTCCTGTGTCATAGCTATAATGTATGACGTTTACAGCAAAAAAAAAAAAACTCGTGAAAATCAGTTTCTATATCAGAGTTACGATTGATTAAATGCGCTGACACCTAATCGCGCCTGCTGAACAGATTACACTGAGTGGAACGGGTGACCGCCCCAAGATGGCCGCCCCAATTCTCATCAGCGCCAACAGGCAGCAGCGTTCGACGCGGCGTCTACTCTTTATATGTCTATGGTTAAAACAGCTTGCCATAGCGGCAGGGGCTCCTATGTTCCCACCAGGGGCGGACTTACCATTAGGCAAACACAGGCAATTGCATGGGGCCCCCAAACTCATAATTTCACCACTCATAATCTCATAAAAACTGATTAATACAGTTGTCTTCAATTTAAAGCAATTATTATTGTTCTAGTCTTAATTTACCCGCTTAAAAATACATAAAAATGCTTAATCTATCATGGTCGTTTCGACTGCTCCCCCCTCCCTTCTCATGCAATGGACTATTCCATGTTACTGCGCATGTGCAGTCTTGGTTCAGGAAGACGTTAGCAAAACAAACTTTGGCGCGGTTTTGAGCTGAGAAAACTGAAGCGGAGTTACGCTAGTGGAGCGGAGAAGAGGAGAAGAGGAGAAGGAGAGAGGACAGCAAACTGTTTTTTATCAAAACTACCAAAAGAGTCAACTTTGTTTCCCAGTGACACTGAATGTAGCCGCAGGTCCCCGACAACAGCAAGAGCCAGAAGCTGCTGTCAGTAGCACCGCTGTCAGTGTCAGCCGAGGAGGAGATGAAGCGGAGAGAGACACAGGGACGCTTTTCATCACAAACATGTGAGTATTAAAGCTGTCGACATGGTAAACTATATTAAATATTGATTCATGTTCTTATCAATTACAGTAAAAGTGTTGAGATGATTCATGTGTTAGATAATAATCCTCAAGAAGGATTTTAACACTAGAACGGCCAAGACGACCATTTTGAAAATGTGCAGTGCTGCTGTTAACTTACCTGACTTTCCCTAAAAGTGTCTGTATTTGAATTCAGAATGGTTTTTTATATAAATTACACAAAACACAAAGAAAATATTATATGTTTTACCTATTTCGGCCATAAACAGTCATATTGGCCGCACATCGTTTCGGGCGGTTTGCTGCTTTCTTTGTCTCTCTCGTCTCTTACCGTGTTTGCGGTCTGCAGCTGCGCTTCTCTGTGAATTTACTTGTAAGTTAATTATTATTATATAGTTTTTTTTTATTATATCACCTGGTTGGCACCATGGGCAAACAGAAACGGGAGTTCCCCTCTGTGAAACAGCAGCGGAGCTGTTGAACACAGTGCGGTGACGCGACTCTGACTGTGTACCAGGGAAAGCCGAGGAACAATGTCTGTGTGGCACCCATGGGATGGCCACAATTTAATAAGAGTAAATGTATTATTTTTTTTATTATTATACTAAGTGTACACATTTATTTATTATTGTCTGAAGGCACACATTCACTACTAATTTTTCTAAATTTTATTTATTTAGCACATAGAAATGAGAGAGGAGAATATGTGTGTTTGGTCAGGTGGAACCTTTTTGTTTTCATCGTTGCGGTGGGGTACCTGTGGGGAGCACCTGAGGGAGGGGCGTTTCCGCTGTCTCCCCAGAAGCGATCTGGAGAGAGAGCAAGACGCATCCTGATCATTCTTCTCTTCTTTACCTGCTTTGTACAGGTCAGTAAATGGTGAATGTGTCTTAGAAATGTATTTTATGAGGTCGGGAAGTGTTTATGATTGTGTTTAGTAAGAGTTTGTGTTGCTATGAGAACTTTAAATATGTTAAAAAAGTCAGTAAAAGTAAATTGATTCTGACGGAGTTCACGTGCAGCGGCGCCATTTTGGGTGTGTTACTGGCATCATTTGAGTCAATCAACAGCGTCAATGTATCTGTAAAAGGCTACGTTCGGACTTAAATAATTTCTGGTTAATTAAAATGCCATTTGAGTACATATATATTTATATTTCAAGGCATCCTGTATATTTCAGTATCCTGTAATTATTACAGAGTGTATTTTGTAGTGTGTATTTTATACAGAGAGTGTACGTTGTATTTTGCAAGGATAGCAAAAAGGGAAATGGGTTATCTCATTGTATTTTATTTTCACTAAAAGTGAGAGTTAAAAAACAGGAAGCTGCCTGTGGAAAGAGAATTTGTTAAAAACATAAATATTGTTTATATGATAAAAAAAAGTGTATTTTGAAGTATGAAGAGATTACAGAGACCAAAGAGACAGATAACATGTTGTATTGAACCATTTGAGTTATTATGAGTACATGGACTTGCATAAAGAAGACAACTGAAATTTAAAGAAACAGGAATGTATTGAAATTCATGATTTTGATTGTTGTGAATAAAAACACCAGAAGTGATCTGAAGAGAGAGCAAGACGCATCCTGATCATTCTTCTCTTCTTTACCTGCTTTGTACAGGTTACGTTATTTGTCCACGTGGCCTGCTTCACTGAGGCCCGTAACATCTGCATCCTGAGCACCTGCACACAGGTGTGCACACCTTTAGTGGGGCGAAGGCAAAACCAGAGTCTGTGATTTACTACAACAACACCAAGTACGGCGAGTCCGTCCAAGGCGGAGGAACATGACCAGTGTCTTCTGTAACATCCTCGGCCTGGCTGGGATCAATGTCCGCATGTTATTCACGGAGCAGCAGCAGCAGGAGACCCGGAGGAAAGTCCCGCAGCAGCTGCAGAGGAGCTGAGGGCAGAATACATGGAGGGGAAAGGAGCCGCTGCAGGCGGCACAAGCTGGGCAGCAGCGGAACCAACCACCGCTGCAGCAGCAGACACGGACACGGAGGCGGTGCCGGTTCGAAAGAGCTGCAAACGGAACCAAACGCCGGACACTTGAAATGCCACAAGCCGTGTGTGGTAACTGTGAGGAGAGCGGAGGATCTGCAGACTGTGACCAGTGATCACAACAGCTCTTTGTTTTTGTTTTAGATCAGCTCGTTTACAGCTTTTTCAATTATTATTTATTTTATTATATAATAATTATTGAAATAAAATGTTTCATAAATATGTATAAATATATGTGTAAATATGCAGTAATTGCGGTTCACAATGTACAATGATATGAATATTGATGAATGTATAATTAAACTTGTTAAAATGTACATTTTGGTATTATTTCGTGAGTGTTTTTAAATATCCTGACACAATGAATGCATTCATCACTCAGTTGGGTGTTTACATGAGAGATTACAGAGTTTAAAATCTAGCAGTCAAAATGACTTACAGCCGTTCTAGTAGTGTTGGAGTTCCATGTCTTCTAGTGTTAAGGACTTCATCTAGCTCAACTAAGTAGTAACACAAGTGTGTTGAGGTGAGAATAAACCTTTTTTCAGTGCAGTATGTGGACGTGGAGGGCCTCAATGACTGGATTTGACTTGGGCCCCCAAATGACTAAATACGCCCCTGGTTCCCAGATTTCTAGAACATTTTCAAAATGAGGTTTCCCTTCAATTTAAGGGTCAGGGGTGAGGGTGAGGGCTAGCCTACCCTTACCCTTACCCTAAGGAAATGTGAGAACATAGGGCCTAATTTTGGAAAAAAAAACTTGAATTGTGGGAACAGAGGCACGCTCCCAGTGGCAGAGAGAGGACAACACATACAGAGAGCTGCTAGCTGCTGCTGCTAATGTGTTCATTCAACCAGCACAAGAAGACATGTCAGTGTTGGTTCCGAGTCGATGGGTCAGATGTCATCTTATCTTCATCATCTGTCAGAACTGGCTACATCTAGAGTTGCTGCTATAGCTACCATTAGCTAATTAGCCATGTGGCTAGTAGGCTGGATTGGGAGCTAGCACCATCAGGAGAGTGTTTGTTAGCCATGGAACGAGCTAACTACTGAGCTACCGTCTGGCAGCTTCTTAAAGGAATTCCATTTCCAGATGATGACACACCTGAACAGGTAAAACATACAGACTGATGCAGGACTACAGTTAGGTATCCTGTTCTGACCTCTGGGACCCAACCAGAGGTCAGCTGGTGTTCAGGAACAGTATTCTGTGTCATTTCAGACCTTCGTCACATCCATCACACACAAAACAGAACATTTAGTTAGGTTGGGTCTACCAGTAGAAATACCAATCATTCTGTTGACCAGAAGAAGAAAAGTATCTGATAAAGATTTGTTTTTACCTGCTCATACTTTAGTTTTTACATCAGAAACTGTAGAAGACGCAGCAGCTGAGAATCCAGATGATCTGATCTGAAATATCAACACTGAATATTCTCCTTCTTTGAAACCTGTTTGTATCTGACCTGTCTGATCAGCTGATGGAGGACCAGGTCTGGATGGAGGATCAGGTTTGGATGTAGTTTCTTCAGGACACGTAATGGAGAATAATGACTCATCACCTGATCCATGCTCATGGTCACTGACATGCGAGCTGTTTCTATTCTGTTGAATGACAGAATTTCTTTATATTAGAGTCATATTTTCTTTTAAATCACCACTTTGGAGTTGTTACGACAGAAGAGTTCATATTAATGTAATCAGATTACATTTCCCTGGATGAGCGTTCACTGACTGAAGCTGTTTAAGAAGTTCAACATGATGATTTATGGAGTTTGAGACGTTGAGTATTTTGTATAAAGGGGTGTTTGTTTTTTCTGTGACTGAACAGTTTCTAGATTTAAATCAGACTGAAGCTTGACACATGAGCTGTAACTCTGGATCTGTTCAGAGTCGATCCGCTGTATGTGTGAACAGTGTCGTCTTTATCTGCCTCAGTCGACAACATGAAATCTTCGTGATAGCTCTGCTTGAATCAACTGGAACAGATACTCAACCTTCTCATCATCAAAGTTCTGCAAAACATCTGGCCAGAATATTCCGCCCTGTCGCCCAAACCCCACAAAGTATTTCCAACATGTGCAAACACATCTGTGACGGACGATCTCGTGTTGTGTGCTGCATGTCAACAAATAAGTGGAGAAAAAAATCCTCATCTGATTCTCTGGATCGTGTCCGGAGTTCTTCTGTAGAAGTGACTACAGAGCCTGCAGTCATGTATCAGCTCTGTGAGGCTGAGCACTCACACACTGGTGCTTTGAGCTAAATGCTAACATGCTGATGGTTAGCTGGTATAATGTTTGTCCAAATGCTAACATGCATGTTGCTAACTAAGTGTTGCTAACTTTAATCAATCATAGTCATAGCGCTTGTGATCTCTGCTGTTGTTTCTGCTGAGTAATGTGGACAATAAGTTCTGTAAATGGTGAATGTCTCAAAATCTTGTGTTCAAAGAGCTTAGTCAGTTTTGTCTGCAGCAGTCACACATTAACTGAGGGGAAGTGAGGTTTGGATGCCAACAAACACCAGAATTAGTTTTACTGTTACTACCTGTGAGTAAACCTAATTCTTAGTTGTATAGTTAATGACATAACACACATGGTGACAGTTTGCACCTTTATCCTGTAACATCTGAACCAACGTTCTACTGTTTTATAGTTTGATAGGTGATCACAGATATATTAGATACATGTGGTGCAGTTAAACATACAAGATTTCACTGAATTGTAGCGAAGAAGAATAAAGTAAAAGGAAATACACGAGTGTTTCAAAACTGCAGTTTAGTACAGTTACTAGGAAACAGACACAATAAGGAGGCGAGATCATGTAGTGCTGAAATCATGCTTTATTAAATCAGTAATGCATAAAACTCGAGGAGGATCAAATATAGTTCTACATCGACAGATCACTTAACTCAAAGTGCAGGGTAACACGTCTGCTTGTCTTTCCTCTCACAGGAGATGGAGTCACTGTGGTGAAAGAAGGAGACCCTGACTACTGACAAGGTGAAACGACTAAAGCTACGAGCACTCACACTCAAAAACACAAACACATCAGCTATCTATCCTCCAAGAGATGGCGCTGCTTCTGCACAGCAGAGCCGGCATTGACTTCCTGTTTGTTTATGGCCAGGAGATGTTAAGCTTTAAGAAGCCAGTCCGGCCGTCCTGTGTCAGAAACAGCGCTCTTAATTAAAATGATCTATACGCTGAGAGTGCAGGCCGCTCGCACTCTGAGCAGGTCATCAAATCATGGTGGTATGACACAGTCAGTCTGAGCACAAGGCCGGTTCATGCTGCTTACATGAGGGTAATGCAAACAGCACTCAGGGTCTTACACTCATGGTACAACTCATAGGAAACTGTAATATCTCACGCATGGACGCGTGTCCAAAACAATAACTTTGTCTTTCTGTTTGTGGTTCATAACATCAACAGGGAGCCTCTCTACCTGTTGAGGCAATCTTAAAGACTTCAACTTATCGTTGAGGCACAGAGTTTAGTTTCGAAGTTTGACAGGGTATTCGTTTCAGGTGAAACTTTCTCCTGTAAAAACTTTTGTTCTTCTGTTATTATTGTCATAAATAACAATGCATACATTTCCCATAACCGTTAAATTCGGCTATATACATTATGTACATGTCACAGAAAAGTGGTTCAAAAATCCTAAGTCATAATTGTCCAATATGGCACATTTTATAACAACTTTAGACTTTAGTCTAGTTTGGCATAAATTAATGTCAAGTTTGGTACAAAAATAGTTCATATTTACAAGAACAGAAATCCAGATCTTTATCAAGTATTAATGTTGCTAATTCACTAAATAAAAAGGTTCTGGATGAGGGAAACAGGGGAAATAAATTATTATTTTTTTCTTTTTACATGGACCGAATGTGAACATTGACAGTGGCAGTGTCAGAGCCAAACTCGTTGGACAGTCGGAGGGTGTACGCTCCGGCATCGCCCTCTTTCACTGCAGAGATCATGAGAGTGCAGTGGTCAGCAGTGTTCTCCACATGATACCGCTCATCCCCGTTGGGGAGGGTCCGACCAGAGCGGACCCACTGGATGGAAGGCACAGGATCTCCGGAGAACACCCCCGCCACAGTGAGGGACTTCCCCGCCTCAGCACTGACGTTATCTGGAAGAGCTTCTATCTTTGGTGGAACGCCTGTTGAAGAGGAAAACAAGATCAGAGGCGAAGGTTGTTACATCTGTGAAATGATGATCATGATATCTGATAACATTACAGTCAAAGAAATAAGCCACAATTTTCAGGGAGATGGTTTGAAATCAGTGAAATAATGTCTGTCATTTTTTGCCACATATTAAAATAATCAGAGACTGGTTGCTAAAGCCTTGTTTCCATTACATGGCACAACTCGGCCCAGCTCATTTTTGTTACCCAGTAGTTCTGATCAATTTTAGGCAGCAAATGTAGGCAGCATTCTCAGCCTCAGACCATCATAGCAACACAAGATGTGCTGGTGCTACACAGCTAATAACATGACTCCTTTCACTGTCATCTCAGCACTGTCGACAAGACGGCCTGCAGTTAGAGAACATTTTCATGTAAAGATTGACTCTGCTAGGAAGTCCTATATGAAGAAATGATTTCAGTCAAATTACAACATAATTGTGTAACTGGTTTATTCAGAAAAATAATTTTACTTTCATTCATGGCTTATTTTTTTTTTCTGATTGGGATGTAAACACCAGTGGGAAAGTCTCAAATGTCAACTGATGATTACATGAGAAGAACTGACTACTTTAAACAAGCAGGATTCTCCTCTATCACATTCATCTTTACTTACAAAGATGCTGCAATCATTCAGGTTGAAGTGCAGGTTACAGACAGATTCAGGCAACTTGTAAATGCATCTCACCTCTTTTGACCCCTGTCGTGAGGGCCCTCAATGAGGAGGAGACCTCGGCATGCGAGTGAGCAGACATTTCCATCATTTGGCTGCTGGAGCTCATGGAAACCATTGACTGAGCCATCATGGCAGACATGCTAGTTGCAGACGTGCTCTCAAACGAATACTCTGTAGTAGCAGAACGGGAACTGCTGCTGTAACTGCTGGCCTGCAAGGAAGCTGCCTCCATACGAAGAGACGAGGCAGATAACATTTTCTGCATGCTGGCAGCAGCATCAGTAGAAGCTCTTTGCTCCACAACTATCATTTTTGCTGGTTCTTCAACAAGAGCTGTGAGAATGCAAATAACAAGCAAATGGCTCATATCACAATGTGCACAAGTACAGTAGACTGTATGCATACAGTGAGTGTAAGCTGGGATGCCCAAGTGCCTTTGATTTCCATGTAGGTTTCTCAATGTTAAAATAAGTTTAAAGATGTTTTTTGGTGAAATCAAAGTCTTAATATTACATTGCGAGCTTTAGTATCCAAGCCAATTAAATACACTGAAACACAGTGTGTTTAATTGTGTCAGAAAAGCAGTGGCAACTTACTGAGAACATTGAGGGAAGATGTTGCAGAGCACTGTCCAAGCTGATTTTTGGCTTTTATTGTGTATTTCCCACTGTCTTCAATGGTGGCTTCACATATCTCCAGAGTGTACACATTCTTAGAGCGGCTCAGTCTAATGTTTGATGTGACAGATATCTGTGAAGAAGAGTGTTGTGGTAAGTCAGCTGCACAGGCTTCTATTTATTAATTTAAATATATTTTGAAGGCCAACCTATACATTTCATCTCTTACAAAACAAGAAACTTCATGAAGACACTACTCACAATCACGTTGTCTTTTAACCACTCCACTTCAGGGGAAGGCTCTCCTGCGATTTCACATGTGAATTTGACATTTTGTCCCTCGTTCACATTCTGAGACCTGGGCTGCACCAGGAAGTACGGTGTACCTGGGCGCTTGGTTGTGACCATGGTGTCAAACTGACACTGGACTATGCCTCGCTCTGTGTGAGCCTGACATGTGATGACCCCCTGCTCTCGCTGACTGACCGACTGTATGGTCAGGGTCTGCTCGTTTCCAGACACTCCGTATCTGTACTGCTCCGAGTTCACCAGTTCGACCCCGTTTAAGATCCACCTGATGCCAGAGGCCCCAGGGATGCTAGCCCTTAGAGTTAGAGACTGCCCCTCTGTAATGGACATCTGGCTGTGAGAGGACTTGACCTCTTTCACAGACGACTGGACCTCCTTGTGGACCATTTCCTTTTTCATGACTTCCTCAGAGATTTCAGCTTTTGTTTTGGAGCCTAAAATAAAAACAGATGTAAGATTTTGAGATAGGAAGCAAGTCTGAATGTTTGTAGCTACAGATTAATGTAGGACATCGGCTTTCAGAAGCAGGTTTTGTCTTACCTTGAATTGGTGACATCACTCTCTTTGGTGACTTGATTGGAGAAGTCACTCGTTCCTTCTCAGATGGGGTTGGGGATTTGGGAGTAGGTGACTTTGGCGTTGGGGATTTTGGTGTTGGGGATTTCGGTGAGACTGGAGACTTGACTCTTTGAGGTGATTTGATTGGCTCAGGGGATTTGACTCTCTGGGGAGATTTGACTGGTTCAGGGGACTTGGCAAGCGGGGACTTAGCCTCAGGAGAAGTGACTCTGGGAGGGGCGACTACTCCCTCCTTTGTCTCAGACTTGCGGATGGTCAAAGTGAAATAGGCCTCTTGTTTGCCTCCAGCATTTTCAACCAACACAGTGTAGCTGCCTTCATCTGACATCTCAACAGCAGAGATCTCAAAGGTTGAGTTGTACTGACTAGAGACTATGTGGTGACGGGCAGAGGAGCCGACAACTGCTCCTTCATGCAGCCAGGTGACAGAAGGTGCTGGCTCACCATCCACATCACATTCAAATCTTACAGAACCTCCCTCATCAACAGTCAGGGACTGTGGCTTGGTCAGGATCTTGGCAGGAAATCTAGGTTTCTCCCTTGGCTTTTCAACAACAGTGGTGGATGTTTTCTCAGTTTTAGCATCAGTTTCCTTCATTGTTGCTTTAGAGGAGACATGATACACCTCTGTCCTGGTCATCTCTGGTAGATGGGAGGAAGGAGGCTCTTCATCTTTGCGGAATGAAGAGAAGGCAGCATATTCTGCTCCTGCTACATCCAACGTAGCATAGTCGGAAGTCTCTCCTTTGGTGTTCCTGCAGACGACACGGTAAGTGCCGGCATCTTCAGTCACACAGTTAATGATCTGGAGAGTCAGAACCCCACTGATATTGGTTATGTGATATTTTCTACTCTGATTAATCTCTTTTCCATTGTGGAACCACTTGACTTCAGGCTCAGGTTTGGCCTGGACATTCAAGCTGAAACTTGTGTTAGAGCCATAGGGTACGCGATGAGATCGCATCCTGATGGTAATACGTGGGGTGTGGTCAAGGCTGAATTGAGCCTGTGTCACCACTTCAACTGTCCTTTCCACTGATCTTCTCTCTGATCTGATGGCCTGCTTTCTTTCCTCATACCTGGATGCAAAGTCAACTTTTGGGAGCGTCACTTCTGCCTTGGCAACTTTTCCTGGAGTAGATCTCTCGGATTCAGGCATTGTGGGCTTCTTGATTGGTTTTGGAATATATTCTGATGTAAAACCTGTTAGGTGCTCAGATTCAACGCCCTCAGAGACCTTTGTAACAGTGACAGTTGTTTCCTTTTTTGAGGTTCGAGTTTTCTCTTCAAACTCAATGCGTTTGAGTTGACTCTTGTAGGAGGAGATTCTTTCAGCAGTTTTGTGTGGGCGCAACAGCTCCTGATCTTCTCTCTCTTCATACACCCTCTGCTTCTGTCTTGGAGCTTTGTAAGTAGCTTTGTCATGACGTTGACGGAGGTCAACAAAACTGGGGCCAGCCTCATATTTGGATGGAATTTTGTAGGAATCATATCTATGAATTTCTTTTCCCTCTTCATCATCACTGTAGGCTCTTCTAGGAGATGAGGGACGCAGGGCAGACAGTTCAAAGCGAACTGGGCTGAGACTAGGTGGAGAAGCAGAGTAGCCAAGCTCCAGCTCTTCCTCCAGACGAAGCCTCTCCTCCTCAGTTCTCTTCATTGACAGGTACTCATTCACAGGCAGCAGCAGCTCCTCATCTGACAGGTCACCCAGGGACCTTCTCCTGATCCTGTGGTAGGCCTCCATCTCAGGAGAAGGTGTGCGATGCCTTGCAGGCCTCACAGTCTCCAAGTCATCCTGAGTCATGGATGAGATGCGCCACTTAGGCTTATAGTGATCCTTGATCCTGATAGGCACCTCATAGAACTGTTCCCACCTGGAGAGACGAATGCGCTTCATTCTTTTCTGCTTGATTTTATCCATAGGCTCAGGGAACTCATACTGATCGCGCAGCGTCTTATACCATTTCATGTCAGAGAGTGGCTGGAAATGTTTAATTTCCACATCCTCCTCAAGAACGGCTGGATTAATGACACGAGGTGTGGGGACGACATAGGGCATACGCAGCCTCTTCTCATCTGCCCGCTTCTTCCTCTCTTCTTTTTCTTTCTGTATCTCAGCTTCAGTCTTCTCACCCTTCTTAGTTGTCACAGCAGGTTTGAACATGGTGGCTGCCTCCCTGACAGCTTGTACGGCTACAGGTGGTAGAGGTGCAATAACAGTGCCAGACAAAATCTGAGACAGCCTCACCTTTTTGTCTAATTCCTCCTTTCCTGATAATTTTCCCTTCTCCTTTTCACTGGTCTCATATTCCTTCTTCACGTGAGTGACACGCTCTACCTTTAGTGTGGCCTGGCAACTGGCAGATCCAGCAGAGTTTGTTGCAGTAACTCTGTACACACCAGAGTCCTCAGGGAGAGTGTCTCTTACATGAAGGATGAAGTAATCCAGACCTTCATGGACAACCTCAATAGATGGTCCAAAGGCTAAAGGCGTGCCATCCTTCTCCCACTTCAGTGTGGGATGGCCAGATACTCTGATCTCAAATCGCACATTCTGGCCCTCCCTGCACTCAACATTTGCGAGTAGGCGTTTGAACATGGGCCTCAAGGTAAGATCTGCTGGTTTAGGTCGGGGAACAACAGTAAGACGAGCCTTACAGCTGTCATCACCGTACCTGTTGCGGGCCACAACACTGTATTCAGCATCATCCTCTTCTTCCAGGTTGCGGATTATCAGCTGGTACAGGCCCTTGTCACTAATGAACGTGTATTTCCTGTCATCTTGTCCTGGGATGAGCTTCTGTCCAGATTTGTGCCAAATTACACGAGGCTCGGGGTGAACAGTGATTGTTACACCAAAGCGCGTATCCTCACCTATGTAGGCTGTTCGGTTGACCAGAGGAAGTGTGAACTCTGGTGGCTTCTGAAGCATTCTGGCAGTGTCAACTCTGCGCTTTGTTTTCTTGACCACACGGGTGGTGAAGAAGTCACGGTAAGATCTCACACTGTTGATAAACAGCTCTGCATAGGCACTGTCCTCACCATACTCATTTACAATCTTGCATCTGTAAGTGCCGTCATCTGCTCTTGTGACCTTGTTGATAGTGATTATAGCCAGGCCATCATCATATTCAATTTCATACTTGTCACCAGCTTCAAGTTGCCTGACACCACAGTACCATGTCACTTCTGTAGAGCTATCATAGTTTTCAATGTTGCAGATGAATTTCACATTGTCGCCCTCGTTCACCACAGCATGGCCAATCTGTCCTCCAACAGGACCATTTTCAAATGGAGCAATCTTCACCTTGGCGACAAAGACTCCACGCTGGGACCTGATGGAGCCGCCGCTGGCCACACGGGCTGCTGACACGACAGTGTTCCACTCTTTCTTCGCCATTGTCTGGTAGTATCTCTTATGCCTGCCAGTTGGGATCACTCTAGCGCTAATTTCCTCCTCAGGCTTGCTCAGCCAAGGATGAGCCAGAGCCTCGGCGGCAGTCATACGGTGCTTACGTTCCTTTGTCATTAGGCGGTCTGTAAAGTCCAGTGATTCAACACTGACCTGCTTGAAGGACTCATCATCATAGGTGTAGGCTGCATTGGAGATGTTGTCAATCATTTGTTGGTTGGTTTCTGCTGTGAATGGATTAAGTCCACTGAGGAGGACATAGGCAAGGACACCAACTGCCCACATATCAGTGACACTGCTAACCATGTCACACTGGTGGATTTCAGGGGCAGCATACTCTGCAGTGGTATACTGGATCTTGATTTGTTCTCCAGGAGTTAGATGTCTAGACTGGCCCAGCTCAATAATCTTAACATTAGAACTGGTTCTAGTTGTGTACACAATGTTCTCAGGTCTGATATCAAAGTGTCCATAGCTCTCACCATGCAGGAACTCAAGAGCTGAGCAGATCTGCCTGATGTAGTTGACAATCTCACGCTCATTAAGCTCAAACTCAGCTGTGTTGAGGCGCTCAAAGATGTCAGCGCCAGAAATGAAGTCATAGATCATCACCAGCTCCTCAGGACTGTCGAAAGACTCTTGGAGGAGAAGGAAGTTGGTGTGTTTGGCCAGATTCAGTGTTGCAATTTCCTTCTTAACTATTGCTTGATCAGCGCCTCTCACTTTGACAAACTTAGCCATGTATGTCTTCTCAGAGCTGGTTTCAACACAGCGGTGGACTATGCCGAACTGACCTCTACTCAACTCCTCTGCAATGGCATATTTGTTATGCAGATTCTTGGTTTCAGAGTGTGGAGCCTTGCCCCTCCGTACATGTCCAGTATCGTCAACCTCCCTGTCATACAGCAGAACTCTTGATTTGTCCTCCTTGGTCATTACAGGTCCGCTGGTCTCAGATGGAGCACTCTGTCCAAACTTGTTCTCAGCGATGACTCTGAACTGATAGCCAGTTCCTCCAAACAAATTGATAACGGTGTAGTGTGTGTCACGAGACTGGGCAACACGCTGCCACCTTTCAGCAGTGGTGGGGCACTTTTCAATGATGTAGCTGATGACCCTGCTGCCACCATCATTTGCTGGGGCCACCCAGTTCAGTGTGACTGAGTCTCTAGAGATATCGCTTGCTTTGACACCACGTGGAGGATCAGGCACGTCAGCTACATCAAGCTCAACTGTCTGCTGGTCAATACCAAATCTGTTCTTTGCACAGACAATATAGAAACCAGCATCCTTCTTCTCCACTCCATTGGGGAATACCAAAGAAGTGAAAGATCTGGTGACGATGACCTGGTAGTGGCCATTACTGTCAATGAGATCTTGTCCCTTCTGCCATGTGATGACAGGATCTGGTTTGCCACCGAAAGGAATCTTGATATTGACCACTTCTCCACGCAGGGCAGGGATGGCTTCCTTGTCCTTCAGGTTCTTCGGCAGGTGGATCTTGGCAGGGACTGAAAATAAAAGACAGTGGTAAGATATAATGTTTTATTTGAATTTAAGAAATAGTTTAATATGTTAATATTGCGCAAAAAGAGTGGTCTGTAAGCTTACTTTCAACATCCAGTGAGACCGTAGCACAAATGGAGCCTCCCTGGTTGGTAGCCCTGATCTGGTACACAGTTGAATCTTCATCATCAGCCTCGGTGATGACCAGCTGGTGGTAACCTCCCTTGAACTCCTGGATCTTGATCTTCTTTCCATCAGACTGAATTTCCTTTCCTCGTCGGAACCATTTAATCACTGGCTTGGGCTGTCCTGTGATCTTGCAGACAAGTGTTGCGTTGCTCTTGTACTTGACACTCATGTTCCTCAGCTCTTCCTTGAAGGCAGGAGCACGGATCTCAGTGGCTATGGCTGGAACAATGGGAGCAGTTTCCTCACTGTAGTCACTCTGTCCTCCAAGATTCTCACACTTCAGTCGGAAGATGTACTCAATGCCCTCGGTGAGACGCTTCACTGAGAAGACAGTCTGTTTGATCTCGTCTGTGGTCACTGGAGTCCAATCACTCCATTCCTTCTTGTCTTTCTTGTGCTTCTGCTCAAGGCAATAGCTCTTGATCTTGGAGCCACCATCGCTAAGTGGAGGCTTCCAGGAAACCACACAAGAGTCCTTGGTGATTCCAGAAACAAGTGGTGACAGAGGTGGTGATGGTTTCTCTGTGGACAGGAATAATCAGAAACCATTGTTAGATCTTTCGCACAGTGAACCTGTGTACACCATTGATACGGTGCACTGCAGTATCTTGATTACATTGTTAGACATTACTTCATAGAGTACTTGAAACATTTTAAATTTACCCAGTTGGCTCTTGATAAGTATTGGTGATGTGAGCTCCAGTGGTTCGCTGTTGCCATAGCGATTCTGAGCACAGACACGGAAGAAGTATCCGGCGCTGTCAATGAGGTTGGGCACACGGCAAGATGTGCCATTGATGGATGATGACACCAGTTCCCACTCAGTGCCGTCCTTGTCTTCACGCTTCTCCACAATGTAGTTGGTTATCATGCAGCCTCCATCATCCTTAGGAGCTTTCCAGCTGATGATTACAGAGTTCTTCAGGAGGGCATCCAGCACAATCGGACCCTGGGGCATGTCAGGTTTGTCTGTAAAGGGAGATATTAGGTGTTGATTATAAATTTATGAATGTCACCTTTGAAAAATCAGACTTTGTTGGACTCAATGAAGAAAATTTATATGAACATACCATAAATCTCAACATTGAATGCCGTGTCAGCCCTGCCGAAGTGGTTGTGCAGTCTGATCCTGTATTTGCCTCCATGGACTCTGCGTTTCACATTCTTGATGATCAGATGTGTGTAGTGCTCAGTGGTCTCAATGCTGATGTCCTCTGTGTTCTCCAGGGTCTTTGCTCCATGCAGCCACATGATCTTGGGCTCAGGACGGCCGATGTAGACGGCATGGATGCGCAGAGTGGTCCCCAGGCCGGCATAGTATGTTTCCTTCAGTGGGTAGTCTGGATGGAAGGATGGAGCAGCCTCCAACACCAGGACACCTGTGGTTTCAGCCTCTCCAGCATCGTTGATGGCCTTGCAGGTGTACTCTCCCTCATCTTCCTGTTGGTCGGTCATGATAGATAGGGAGTTGTTGCGGCCATCTGAGCTCATCTCATACTTGCGAGACTCAACAACCTCCCTTCCAGCATGATACCACTTAATGTCAGGGACTGGTCTGCCAATAATCTGGCATTTCATGACAGCAGGCTGGCCAAGCTTGGCAGTTACTTCATCCATTTCCTTTCTCAGGCTTGGTTTACTTTCAACTGTGTGGACGAATTTAGAAGGTACATTTAGGAGGTATAAATGGCTTACATGCAATTGAATAAATGTCTGCAAAGAGTTTACACAGTATATTTCACTGTACTCACCACTCAGTTTGGTCTTTATGCATGTGGCAGTCCTGCGAGGTCTACTCATTCCTGTTTCATTCTCAGCAAAGACTCTAAACTCATACTCTGTGGCTTCAGCCAGTCCAGGCATGGTTAACTCTTTTTCCTTCTGCCTTTGCTTGTTGCACTTCTTCCAGGTACTCTCGAAGGACTTCCTGTACTCTACCCAGTAGCCCAGGACCTCTTTTCCACCGTCACACTCTGGAGCTTGCCAGCGGATGGTAATGAAGTTGTTTGACACGTTTACTGTGTCAATCTCGCCTGGTTGGCTTGGCTTGTCTGTGAAGGAAGACACAAAAATCTTGTTATAACAGGTCAGTTAACAGTTGTTTTTAGGACCTAAAAATATCCACTTCATCATCCCTGCTTTTTTAAATTATCACCGATTGACTGAATTATCACTGGTTTGACTCCTGCCCACCAAAATTCAATCGACTATAACAATTACAATGCCATTGATTATCAGTAATCTTATAATATTAGGAAAGGACACTCACCGAATGGATCTTTGCATGTGACTGGGTCAGACACAGGACCAGCCTCGCTCTCACCAATGTTATTGACAGCAACAATGCGGAAATGGTACTCTGCATCAGGGGTGAGTCCAGGCAGAGTAAACATGGTGGAGCCAATCTTGGTCTCATGCCGAGACCATGTTTCAGAGGACACCAGCTTGTACTCAATAAAGTACCCGGTGATGGCAGATCCACCGTCGTCCTTTGGTCTGGACCATGCCAATGCCACAGAGCTCTTCGTGACATCCATAATCTCTGGTGGGGTGCTTGAAGGTTCAGGGGGACCTTGTTTGAAAAACAGATCATACTTTTAAGCATTACTCATACTATTCAAAGAGGCTTAGAATGGGACTTGAACAAGAAAAGGAATTCTTACAGAGAGGAGTCATGGGCACCAGTGGCTGCTCCGACTTCAGAGAAGAGCTGACACCAAAGGAGTTTTCAGCAGTGACCTTAAAGTGGTACTCTGTTCCCTCCCTCAGTCCTTTAACAACCAATTGAGTGTCAGTCACTCTAGAGTCAATGGTGTACCACGCATTTCTGGCTGCCTCACGTCTCTCTACAATGTAACCCAAGATCTCTGAGCCACCATCCTCTGTGGGTGCGTTCCAGGACACCTTGACAGAGTTGGCCTGGATCTCCTCAAAGACTAAGGGTCCCTCTGGGGCACTTGGGCGACCGATGACCTTCACCTTTATTTGTGCTTTTTTCTTGCCAACCTTATTCTCCAGCAGGAGGTCGTACATGCCAGAGTCACTCCTCTCAGCTTCCTTGATCACCAGCTCGCTGGCATCCTCATTGGAGGCAATCATGGCTTTATCGGAGACTTCACCACCATCCTTCAGCCACTTGCAGGTTGGTTGTGGTTTACCCTTGATGGGTACAGAGAGTCTAACCACTCCTCCCTGGCGGACCACGTACACATCTTTGTATTTGAGCTCCAAGTCATAGTTAGGAGATTCTGTAGAACAATAATAGTGATAAAGGCCAAATGTATAATATATTGATTCTTAACACATACAAATGAATTAACACATCTGCAATCTTAGTTAATGTAACCTCTGTCTCCTTACCAAGCATCTCAGTAACAATGACCGTTCCAGGCACTTCAGCAGGCTCTCCAGAGCCACCGGCATTACAGGCCATCACACGGAATTTGAACTCCTCTCCTTGTGGCATCTTGGTCAGCGTGTACTCACAGATTAGAGATGGTGTGGTGTTGCACTTGATCCAGGCCAAGGTGCCCACCTTCTGCATCTCAATCAGGTAACCGTCCACCCTTGCATCTCCCTCATCGTCAGGAGGACTCCAAGCAAGTGAGACAGAGGATTTGGTGGTATCAATGATCCTTGGATTCTGAGGACAGCCAGGTGGATCTGAGTGGAGAAGGTAATCAGTAATGTCAGTATTACTCATCGCTGCTTCACAAGATGCAATGAGCCTTTACTATCTCTTGTAATACTTTCAGTGCCACCCATTTTATCTATGAATTCTGAGTTTTATCAAAAATCTTTTCCAAATTGTTCTCTTACCAATGGGATCTGTTGCCACTGCTGGTTTAGATACCAGACTTGGTTTGCTTAGTCCTCTGGCATTGATGGCTGTGATTCTGTGCTCATACTCCAGGCCCTCAATCAGCTCTGTTGACCTGTATCTGGTCATGGTAATGGGGTTCTTGTTGGCACGCACCCATCTATCAGACCTGACTTCTTTGCGCTCAATTATATATCCAGAAACCTCAAGGCCGCCGTCTTCATCTGGCGGGTTCCAGGCCACGGTCATGCCGTCACGAGAAACATCAAAGATGGTTGGACGACCAGGTGGTCCAGGCACATCTGTGGAGGTGGCAAAACACATGAATATACTTCTGTCTACATCGTTACTTAAGTAAAATCTGCTGTTTAACATAAAAAAGCTTGAGATCTTACTTTTCAAGCTCCTGCACATGACGATGTCAGACTGCAAGAAGTCACCTGTGCCAAAGCGATTTATGGATGCTACACGGAAGACATACTCATCACCCTCAATCAAGTTTTCGAACTTGAATGTTGATCGGCTAACAGAGTCACAGACAGGCACCCAGCCAGGTCTGTGGGCATCGCGCTGCTCCACTGCATAGCCACTAATAGGAGCTCCACCATCTCTGACTGGAGGATCCCAGCTGCAGGTGACAGTGGTGGCATCAACTTCATCAAACCTAATGGGTCCCTTTGGTTCATCAGGTTTAGCTGGTAAAAAGGCATAACGAAAGTCATTGATTACAGCCAACTTGATTGGCTAATATACTTTGATTCCCTGCAATATTGGTAATCAATCAACTTTTGTTTTTTGACAAGCATAAGCAAAAAATAATGACTCATAGGAAAGATGGTTTCTTACAGAGGATGACGACCTTGATGACCTCTCTGATAACACCAACAGCGTTCTTGACCTCCAGGGTGTAGTCACCAGTGTCGTCGATGGTGGTGTTAGACATGGTCAATTTTGAGTACTTGCCGGTGCTCTTGATATTGACACGGTCTGTGATTTTTATCTTGTTATCATGGAAATACCAGGAGCAGACAGGAGGGGGCCTGCCAACGATGGGCAGGTCCAGTTCTAGAGTCTTGCCAGCTAGGACGTTGACAACCTTTTGAGGGATACTGGAGAAGTCCACCACAGGCATTACTGAAAGGAAAAAGAAAGACACAACTGTGAACTGAACTGTGATATTGTACTTAATGGTGCTGCAGGGCAGAAAGTCTTCAACATGCACCAGTCTTAAATTCCTTATAATCAAAACGACATACATGCTTTTGTCTAAAACAATGAAATGTGTTTGAATGCATATTGTGTTTGTTACCTCTTTGCTCCTGTACAGTGACGGCTGTCAGAAGCTCTTTGGGCTCACTGGCTCCTCTGCTGTTGACTGCTCTGATTCTAAACAAGTACTGCTCGCCCTCGTTCAGCTTCTCCATGGTGAACTCGAAGTCTGTGGTCTTAAGTGTGGCCACCTTCATCCATTTGTCTGTGCCAAATTTGCAGGCCTCAATGATGTAGCCTGTCAATCTGCTGCCACCATCATGTTCTGGCTTCTCCCAGCCAAGGATCACTGTGCTCTTGGTGACATCGATCACCTCCAGCTTGTGTGGTGGCAGAGGCACTTCACAAACCAGGATGATATCAGGAGTCTCGCAGGGCTCGCCTATACCATAGATGTTCTCAGGGAGCACCCGGAAGTAGTAAAGCATACCCTCCATCAGGCCATCAATCTTGTAGGATGTCTTATTGCACTTGGAGGTGACAGTCTTGTAGGCTCTCATGGAGGCCTCACGCCTCTCTATGATGTAGTTGTTGACAGGAGCACCGCCATCGACAGCTGAGGCTTCCCAAGAGATGGTAATAGAATCCTTGGTCAGCTCTTTGATCTTTATTGGTCCGGGTGGTCCAGGAGTATCTGACAATGGAAATACCTTTTGTTAAAACATAACTTCCAAAAGCTACTGTTTTACATAAAAATCATTGAAAAATAAATCAACCAAGTTTCTTCAAGTTGAGCAGCCTTTTTTGTTATATCAGTCAGTGTTCATTGATGTCTGTACATGGCACGTCTGCTCTACCAGCTGAGCTAGTGGGCGCCCTTCAATACTCATTTTTGTCAACTTACCGTAGACCTTGACCAGAATATTGACTTCCTGTTTCCCAGCAGAGTTCTCTGCCACCAATGTGTATTTGCCAGCATCATAGCGGTGGACCTTGTCGATGATGAGTGTGGTAGACTTGTTTGTGACTTCAATGAATCCTCTGTTCTGGAGGTCAACACCAGGCTTACTCCAAGTGAGGGCAGGAACGGGACGACCAGTGACCTTTACAAACAGGCGGAGGGAGCCACCAGCACGCAGGCAGATGGTCTTTTTCAGGTCATCATGAAGCTCAAAGTCAGGAGTTTCTGTGTGAGCATAGGGAGAGTTAATATAATATACCATACATGTACTGTATTTACAATCACTGAATCTTTTTCAAGATACTTACCAATTCTCTCCACTGGCTCAGTCTCAGCACATGGTTCACTGAAGTCTCCTGTGCCATTGATGTTGATGCCAGCCACTCTGAAGCAGTACTTCTTCCCTGCAGAGAGACCGGTCACTATGTACTCTGTACCACGCAGCGTCTTTTCATGGGCTTTCTTCCATTCCTCTGCTCCGGCCTCCTGCATCTCCAGGATGTAGCCGATCACATCAGCTCCTCCATCCTCCACAGGGCGGGACCAGGCTAGGCTGATGCTGTCAGCGTGGGTGTCAGTGATACGAGGAATAGAGGGAGAAGCAGGTGTGCCTGAGAAGAGAGGATGCCAGAATGAAGATCTATGGATATGTAGAGGCTTTACAGTCAAATCTTCAGTTTAGCATTTATCAAAAACCAGACTTACATGTTGGCACTCTGCAGACAACATACAGAGAAACATCGCTGGCTTCACTCTCTCCCGCCTTGTTGATGGCTGTCACTCTGAACTGGTAGATGTTGCCTTCAGTCAAACTAGACACCTTCAGCGTTGTGTCCAGGTGAGCTCCGTCCCTGTTCACCTTCACCCAGCGTGCACTCTTTCTCTCACGCCTCTCCACCAGGTAGTGGATCAACGGGCTACCACCATCACTCTCTGGCTTCAGCCATTCAATGGTGGCAAAGTCCTTTCCTGATGCCAGGATCTCGGGAGCACCAGGAGGCGTGGGCACAGCTGGAGGATAGAAAGGTAATTTAGTGATCCTGTTTAAAATGATTTAATTTGTTGTCTTATTTTTAAGTTGTTCTGGGGGCTCTCAGATTGATTTGATAAGTGAGGGATATTATGATTGTTAACCATTATTTTTAGTTACACTTACTGAAAGTGTTTCTGGCAACCATCGGGTCTGACTGGAGGTAGACTCCAGGTCCGTATTTGTTGACTCCACAGACTCTGAACAGATATTCAGTATTCTTAAACAGCCTGGTGATGTCACAGGTCAGCTCCTTGCACTCTGCGTGCATGATGACCCAGTTGAGTCTGTTGGTGTCACGCCTTGCCACAATGTAGTGGGAGATCTCATCCCCACCATCCTCAAGAGGAGGCTTCCAACTCAGTGTGCATGATTCCTCTGTGATCTTGCTGATCTCAATGCTGCCTTCACATACACCAGGGGTATCTGGAAAATGTATGTTTGTATCGTTAACACTTCAATCATAGCACTTATGCACTTAAAGAATCGCTGATAAATAGCAGTTACAATCCTCAGATGAGGGCTTGACAGTTTTTTCTATATTACTTTTTGTTCTATTGTTGGTGATATGTCGTGGTTTCTCTCTTGAAACAAATGTACTTATTGTAAGTCGATTTGGAAAATGCTAAATGTAAATGAAAACAGTTACTCATTGTAATTCACTTTGGATCACAATGACTAATTATTCAAGAATAATCTGTCAATCAAAAAAATGCTTGAAATGCTTGAAAAACAAAGCACTTCCACTTACCAAGCACTTTGACATTGACCTCAGCAGTCTTGGTTCCGCTTACGTTCCTGACCGAGAGGATGTACTTTCCTGTGTCATCTCTGTCACAGAACTTGATGATGGCCATGGCCTTGGTGGGGGTGTACTGCAGGTGGTACTTCTCACACAACTCTAGCTCCCTGTTGCCCTTGGACCAGGATGCCTTGGGGTCAGGCCTGCCTCCCACTGCAGCATCCAGTACCAGATCTGAACCGGCTCTGACCATCACAGTTTCAGACAGCAGTTTACTATCCAGCTGGGCCTTTGGCGGCTCTGTTGGGTGGAGAAAAGTGGACACTTATGAACCAATTTATGGGTCAAGAACTTCTGTATTGGAACTGTAATACACTGTATACACATTGAATTAGGATAAATAAAGCAGTTTTATCTTGAGGTAATTTTATTAATAATTGTTAGTCAGAAGTGTGAGAGTTTGCTCTATTAGTAGTATTGCATCATGATTAGAGATGTTGATCATACCAAAGTCAGTCTTGCACTGCACAGAGCCGGTGGACTCTGAGGGTCTACTGAAGACCTGGTTGGCATTCTTGGCGATGACTCTGAACTCGTAGGGCTCTCCCTCTCCCAAGGCGGTAACAGTGTAGAAAGTGTCAATCACATTGGTGTAGTTACACTTGAGCCAGCGGCCCTCACCAGTCAGAGTGTAAGGCTTACGCTCGATGATGTAGCCCACAATGGGACTGCCACCGTCATTCAATGGGGCTGACCATTTCAGTGAGACAGTGGTTCTTGTAACATTTGTGACTTCTGGCTTACTTGGTGGATCTGAAAATTACATTAAAATGGATCAGACGTGTCAGAGGAATGGAGCGTTAAATAAAAGGATAGTGTGATTCCAAACTGTATTAAAACTCACCAACTGGATCTTGAGCAACTGCTCCCTTGGAGGCCTCACTGGCTTTACTCAGCCCAGCGCTGTTCATGGCATAAACCCTGAACTGGTATTCCAAGCCTTCGACAAGACCCTCCATTTTGCTGTAGCACTCAAAGCAAGGGATCTTGTTCTCTCTCACCCACAGAATATTATTTCTCTCCTTCTTCTCAATCCAGTAACCAGTCACCTTGCTTCCACCATCATGATAAGGTTCCTCCCATTTCAGGGTCATTGAGTTGGCAGAGATGTTGCAGACTGTAGGCCTTGTTGGTGGGCCAGGAGGTGCTGTGATTAAAAAAAAAAAAGATTTTGTATTGAGCACAGTCAACTTAAAATTACTCAGTAAGGGGGTGTTTTTACAGAAGTCAACGATCCAGATGCACAACAAATGTGTAATTAAATAAAGTTTATGGAGTAATACTTACTGAAAGGATGCTCTGCAACGATAGTCTCCGACTCAGTGTGTTTGCTGACACCAAATCTGTTCTCAGCAGAGACCCTGAATGTGTACTGCATGTACTTGGTCAGGTGACTGACGTGAAGAGACGTGTGCTTTACGCTGGAGTTGATCAGTTGCCAGGCGGTGGAGCCAGACTCACGCTTCTCCACAATGTAGTTGGTGATGTCAGTGCCACCATCATCCTCTGGTGGTTGCCATGCAATGACACAGGACTCAGAGGTGATGGATGAGATTTCGATGGGTCCGGTTGGAGGACTTGGTCTACCTGTGACATTAACTTCAATAGTGAAGGTCCTGGTGCCTGCAACGTTTTCCAGCGTTAGGTAGTATTTACCACCATCTCCTCTCATGGCCTCCTTGACCGTGATGCTGGTTCTGTCCTTAGTTTCAATGATGGACACTCTGTCTGTACTCTTCAGCTTCATCTCTTCCAGTTTCCAGGAAACCTTTGGAGCAGGTCTACCACTGATAGGAACATCAATGGTAAAGGAACTGCCAGACCTGCTTGTGACCAGCTGGTTGGCGATCTCACTAAGGTCAGCAGCTGGTTCAATGTGAGGCTCTTTAACCAGCACAGGAGCCAGAGTTTCCCGGGGCTTGCTGTAGCCTGATTCATTCTTGGCCTTCACACAGAAGTCATACTCATCACCCTTGTTAAGCTTTTCAACCACATATGTGAGGTTAGTGGTGTTGCCAACCACGTGCCATTTGTCAGTACCCTTTGGCTTAGCCTCAATGACATAACACTGGATGCGGCTGCCACCATCATGCTCTGGCTTCAGCCAGCCCAGAACCACAGAGCTGTCTGTGGTATCCAGAATGTCCAGTCTCTTTGGAGCTGCTGGCTCTGCGGTGGCGATGACAGGTTCGGTCAGCTCAAATGCCTCACCAACTCCATGCTGATTCTCAGCTGAGACTCTGAAGAAGTATGGCACTCCCTCCAGCAGGTCCTGGATTTTCAGCATATGATTTGTGCACTTGCTACCAGACTGTTGCCAAGTGCGGCGGCTAGCCTCTCGTCTCTCAACAATATAGTGATGGATTCGAGCCCCCCCGTCATTTAGAGGAGACTCCCACACAAGTGTGACTGTGCCTCTGGACACCTCCTTTATCACAACAGCCTGAGGAGGTCCAGGAGTGTCCATCACCTTTACAATGAATGTAATGGCCTTGCTGCCACTGGAGTTCTCCAAGTTAATAGTGTATTTTCCTGTATCATTTCTTGAGCAGTTTTCAATACTTAGAGAACTATAGCCATCTGTCGTTGAGATCTCTGACATGACACCCAGTTCTCCTTCCTCCTTCACCCAGGTAGCAGTGGGAGTTGGCTTTCCTCTAAAGTAGATACCCAGGCACACTGAACCTCCAGCCTTGACAATGTGTGTCTGCTTGAAGGTGGCATCAATATCCACCTGTGGTGGTGTTAGCCTGTCTACAGCTTGAGCAGGCTCTAGAATCTCCTTGTCCTCACCTCTACCCACCTGATTGACACCAGCGACACGGAACTTGTACTCAGCTCCTGTCTGTAGACCTGTTACCACGTAATTTGTTTCTGTGACAAGCTGCTCATTGACTCTCTTCCATTCGGACTCATCTCCCTTCACCATCTCAATAATGTAACCCAGGATGTCCATGCCTCCGTCGTCCGCAGGCCTGGTCCATTCAAGGCTGATGGAGGAGTTGGTAGAGTCTGACACATGGATTACAGATGGAGCACAAGGAATATCTTTTGGCTCAGCAGCTTTGATAGGCAAAGAGATGTTGCTAGGAGGTCCAACACCAGCGTCATTCACAGCCATTACACGGAACTCGTACTCCATATCCTCTGTCAGGTGGAGCACCTTGTGAGCACATTCAACAATGGGTTTCTTGGAAATAACCTTGTAGAACCGGACAGTCTTCTTTTCCCGTTTCTCCACAATGTAATACTTGATGGCATTTCCACCATCGGATGTTGGAGGATTCCAGGACAGGGTGATGCTTTCTCCCGTCACCTCAGTTGCATCAGGAGTGTCTGGAGCTTCAGGAGTAGCTAAGGAAAATAATTTTGATAGGTCAGTGCAGTTTCTGCATTGGCTACAGAAAATTAGAGAGAATTAAAGTAAAAAAGCTTTTTGATCTTTCCACTCACTGTATTGCATCTGTGCAATGATGGGGCTGGATTCCAAAGGTCTGCCAACTCCAAACTTGTTAACAGCAGAGACCCTGAACTGGTACTCATTGGTCTTGATGAGCTTGGTTGCATTGAACGTGCACTCCTTACATTCATCAGACACCAAAGCCCAGGAGATCTTGGCTGTCTCACGCTTCTCAATGATGTAATGTGAAATCTCTGAGCAGCCATCGTTCTCTGGTGGGTTCCAAGACAGGGTGCACTTTCCTTCTGAGATATTGCTGAAAGTGATGGGTCCTACTGGCTCCCCAGGCGTGTCTGCATCAAATAGGTGTGTGAGATTAAAATTAGAACATCAATAAATACAGTAGTGTAAACAACTGTACTCTCATATATAGACAAAAATGTAAACACTGTATACCTTGGACTTGAACAAGAATGTTCTCCTTTTTACTTCCAGATCCATTGGTAGCCTCCACAGTGTAGAGGCCACGGTGTGTGCGATCAGCATCCCTGACAAACACAGTGCTGGATCCAGCCACATTGATAATGTCCATAAGCTTTTTGGTTATCTGCACGCCATCTCTGTACCATACGACCTTTGGAACAGGTCGTCCAGTGATGGTCACCTTCAGCCTTATATTGTCTCCTGCCTTGACCGTCAAACCCTCGAAGTACTCTGGGCCAAACTCAATATTTGGAGCAGCTGTTTTTGGGAAATAGGGGAGGCATTAGGTTAAAATGTGTCGCTTTACTGATGTAATTTTCAGGAACGATGACTCTAAAACAGCAGTTAGAGTAAATGCATCAAAAGCAGTACTCATCAGTTAATTATTTACCCGTCAGTTCAGAGGTTCAATATTACCACCCTCAAGGGTCTTGCATCCTACCATTACTCACCATTCTCACTTCTGACTACAATCAAGCCAGAGGAATTGGAGGGAGGACTGACAACACCGATGGCATTTCTGGCAGTCACTCTGAACTCGTAGCGTTCATTTGTTGCCAACCCGGTGACAGTGTATTGGCAGTCATGTACATCAGTCAAGTTGGCTTTGAACCAGCGGCCATGTCCTTGGCGTTTCTCGATGTTGTAGCTGGTAATCTTGCTACCACCATCACGTTTAGGTGCATCCCATTTCAGTGTCACCGAGTCACTAGTCACATCTGTGTAGTCAGGCTGGCCAGGAGGATCTGAAAGATTTAAGATACATTTTCAACTTGTTTTGTTTGACTGAGACAATTTGCTTTACTCCATTCTAACTACATATTAATCAGGTTTTGGTGCAGGAATGATTTTAATTGTTTTATTATAGTTCCAGTCTTTAATGTTATCTGAAAAAGCACTCACCAACAGGACTGACAGCCATGGTTGACTTGCTCTCATCACTCATTCGACTGTAGCCAGCATCATTCTGGGCGTAGACTCTGAAGGAGTACTCAAGGCCTTCAATGAGTCCCAAGATCCTATAATCTGTTTCTTTTATTAACATAGTGTTAACCTTTTGCCACATGATGCTGTTCTTTTCCTTCTTCTCCACATGGAAGCCCTGGATAGGGGTACCACCATCATAAATGGGCTGCTCCCACTGGATGGTCATTCCATCGTTAGTGACGTTATACACGACAGGTTTACCTGGTGGGCCCGGAGGCCTAAACTGGTGCTTGGCAATGACCATCTGTGAGACCAGAGCCTCACTGACACCATATCTGTTCTCAGCACAAACTCTGAACTGGTACTGGATACCCTTGATCAGGTTGGGAATCTTGAACTGAGTATCTTGTACACTGGAGCAGGCCATCTTCCAGTTAGACTGGGAGGTGTCTCTCTTTTCAATAGTGTAGCAGTTGATTTCTCCACCACCATCATCGTTAGGTTCATCCCAGGAGATCATGATGCTCTCAGCTCTCACTTCATCTAGCCGGATGGGTCCAATAGGCTTTGATGGTGGTCCAAGTGTAATGACATGGATGTGGAAAGATCTTCTGTTGACCCTATTGTCAAGTGTCAGGGTGTATTTACCTTCATTCTCCTTCTTCACATTCTTAATCATTAGAGTGGCTTTGTTTTCTGTCTTCTTGAAGCGGACTTGGTCACTCTCCTTCAGAGGTAGGCTGTCCTTCAGCCACAGAACAGCAGGTTTGGGTTTACCTGTGTATGGCAGCTCAATGTGCACATTGTGACCCAGGCGAACACTTATTCTGCCATCTGGGTATTCTGCAAGGCTTGCCTCAGGTGTTATAATGTAGTCAATGACTTTGATAGGTCCAAGCTCAGTGAAGTCGCCCTGCCCCTTCTCATTCCTAGCAGCAACTCTGAAGAACACATCTGAGTGCTCCTTGAGTTTCTTGACCTCAAACTCACACTGTCTGCTAGTTCCTCCCAAAGACCATTCCTCATCCTTGAGTTTCTTCTCAATGACATAATCAGAGATGATGCTGCCACCATCATAATCAGGCTTCAGCCACTGCAGGGTGACAGAAGTCTTGGATGAATCCTTCATAGAGACCTCTTTGACTGGTCCTGGAGTCTCTGTAGCCTTCACAGGTTCAAGTGTTTCACATGGATCACCAAGACCATTCTCGTTCTCAGCTAACACGCGGAAGAAGAAGGATGTCTTCTCGGAGAGATCTTCAATGGTGTATGTTGTGTCTGTGCATTTGCTTGTCACTGCAGAGTAGGATCTCTTGGACGAGTCCCTCTTCTCAACAACATAATTTGTGATCTCAGCCCCGCCATCGAGGAGTGGAGGCTCCCAGCAGAGAGTGACCTTTCCACGGGTCACTCCCTTTAGGACCAGATTCCTGCACTGAGCTGGAGTATCCTGGACCTTCACAGACAGGGTCAGCGTCTTGGGCTCTCCCACACCATTCTCTATCTTTAATGTGTACTTTCCAGTGTCAAGCCGGGTTACCTCACGCATAACAAGGACTGTATTAGTGTCTGAGTGGTGGAACTCATATTTAGGGTCGCGATCGATGCATTCTTCTCCCTTGCTCCAGGAAGCAGTGGGAGCAGGTCTGCCCTTCAGAGGAACAGACAGCTCCACATCATTGCCAGCCTTCACTGTGTAGTGAGTTCTCATAGCCACATCTGAATCAATCTGGGCTGCCTCTGTGAAATGAAAAATATTCAACGTCACATAGGGCCTGCTAAATGGGGGCAATGTAACAGCAAAACAAAAGTGTTGTAAGCTAATAACACATTTTATTTTGATATCAGTGATTCATTTACCCAGGATATCCTTAGCCTGCACAGGCTCAGTCATCTCCAAAGGCTCTCCACGACCAGCACAATTGACAGCAGAGACTCTGAAGAAGTAATTGACATCTGGTTTTAAGTCATGTACTGTGTATTCTGTTGTCTTGACCTCTCCCTTGTGGGTAATCATAGCCCATTCTTGCTCTCCATCAATAAGCTTCTCCACCATGTAACTGATGACCTCACTGCCTCCATCCCATTCTGGCTTGGACCAGCCCAAGGTAATGGATGTCTTGGTGGAGTCCACCACCTTCAGCTTGCAAGGCTCATCAGGTGGGTCTGTAAGTGAAATTTATTTGTTAGGTGGAGTTGTTTATCTATCTTGTTTTTCTTGTAAATCTGTGAATGCAGACTACATACCAACAGGGTCAGCAGCCTTGTAGAGGTCTGATGCATCAGAGAATGGTCCCTCTCCTGCCTTGTTAATGGCGCAGACACGATACTGATACTCATTTCCCTCTGTGAGATGGTAGACACTCTGTTTGATGTCAGTGACAGGATCTTTGTAAACTCTGATCCAGCGTGAGCTCTTCTTGTCACGTCTTTCCAAGTAGTAGCCTGTCACAGCGCTACCTCCATCTACACCTGGTTTATCCCATTCTACCACCATGGTGGACTTGGTGATGGTGTTCACTTCAGGAGTACGAGGCTGCCCAGGGGTTACTATAGAAATTCATAACGAACATGTTAAGAAAATTCAAATGACACTACAAAAAAATCATTCTAAATTTTATTATTGATTTTTCCCCTGGAAAACTGTTTTGGGGGATAATTGTTGCAGAGTATTTTTTTGGTGTTACCTCAACTACTAAAGCTAATCATGACATCTGGTATGACTTATTCAGATGAACAATCATATTAAAGGCACATTACAGCCCAAAACATACCAAAAGCATTCTTCGCGATGACCGGCTCAGACTCCAGTGGCTCTCCAACTCCATACTTATTGACAGCCATTACACGGAACACATACTCATTTCCACGCAGCAGCTTGTTGACAGTGACATGCGTCTTTTCGTGCTTGTCTGAAATGGTCGACCAGACCACTCTGCTGGTTTCACGCCTCTCAACAATGTAGTGGGTCACCTTGGCACCTCCCTGGTCAGACTCAGGCACAGGCTGCCAGCTAAAGACAATCTTTTCAGCTGTGATGGAGTTGAAGTTAATTATTCCAGCTGGGGGCCCAGGTTTGTCTAAGGGGAGGTTTAAAAAAAGGAAGAGCACATGAACATTAAATAAAGGGATGATAGTATCTTGATTTAAATTGATTCACATTTCAGAACTATGGAAATATGGAAAAATAAAGGGTGAGGCAAGAAATTCTTAATACCTAGGATTTCAATCCTGATGGTTGCAGAGGCAGAGCCAAGAACATTCTTGATCCTGATCTCATATGAGCCTGTGTGAAGGCGAGCTGCATCCTTGATCAGGACAGCTGAAGAATCAGTTGTGCTCTCAACAGACAAAGTAGAGGATGCAACCAGCTCTTTTTCATCCTTGAGCCACTCAATGGTTGGCAGAGGCTTGGCAATGATTCCGACTCGAAGCTTAATTGAAGCTCCAGCCTTGTACTGAACCATATCCAGATACTCTGGAGGAAGGTCAATGGCTGGTGCACCTGCGGGACGAGAGATATTAACATAAGTAATGCACAAATAAATCAGTAATACGAAACAAATCATTTAACCATAGGTATGAATGAAAAACTCACCACATGCATCAACACAAGTGACAGGGCCAGCAATGAGAGACGGGTTGCTGACAGATCCAATGGCATTCTTGGCATACACCCTGAACTCATAAGACTCATCCTGGTTCAGTCCAGATACAGTGAAGCCCAGCTCAATGATGTTAGTGAAGTTGGCCTTCACCCATCTTCCATTGGGTGCATCCCTCCTCTCCAAACTGTAACCGGTGATCTTGCTGCCACCATCATATGGAGGCCTCTGCCAAGCCAGGCTGACTGAGTTCTTTGTCACTTCAGTGATCCGGACATTTGCTGGCGGCTCTGTAAAATTGTAGAGAGTAAGATGTTGTTTCAATTAAATATCAGAAAAGAGTTTTTAGTGTGGTCCTCGTAAAAACTGAGATGTTAAGAAATACTTACCACAGGCATCAATAGCCAGCACCTCTTCGGAGGTCTTGCTCATCTTTCCAATACCAGCGGCATTTTCTGCTGCCACCTTGAATTCATAGATGAGGCCAGGACAGATGTTTGTGACTCGCCACTGATTTCCTGAAATTGCTGTCTTATTGACCTTCTGCCAGATGATGCTGCTCCTCTCCTTCATCTGAAGATGATATCCAGTGACAGGGTTTCCTCCATCATTTACTGGTTCATTCCAGCAGACTGTCAGGCTCTCTCTAGATACAAAGCTGAACCATGGTGTGGATGGAGGTCCAGGGATGGCTATATTCATAACACAAAGGCTTTGTCAGAGTCGGTAGATTTTTCATGTACAAGCTCTTTCAATTTGTTATTAATGAAATAGGAAAGCAACACTCATTCTTGCCAACTTGTATTAAAGTGCATCGACTTACTGTATGGAAGTTTTATCATGACTGGTTTGCTGTCAATGTGGTCGCTGACACCGTAGCGATTCTCAGCCTTGATTCTGAATTGATACTCCTCTCCCTTGGTCAGTTTAGTCACCTTGATTGAGCTTCTGGCAATATTAGTTGACACCTCGGCCCAGGTAGGAGTGCTAGTTTCACGTTTCAGAACAATGAAATTTGTAACAGGACTGCCACCATCATACTCTGGTGGAGCCCAGTTCAGACAAACGGTGGTCTCTCCGACCTCTCCAATTGTGACTGGACCAATAGGAGGTCCAGGTCTGTCCAGCACGACGAAAATAATGAAGATCTTGGTTGTACCTCCCACATTTGAGGCTGTGACTTCATACTTGCCAGCATCAGTTGAAATACTCTCATTTAGGGTAATGATTAAACTGTCTGGAGTAACTTCTGTTAGTAGCCTCTTGGAGCCCTTGATGACGACATTGTTCTTCGACATAGTCACCTTAGGCATAGGCCTGCCAGTGAGAGGAATCTCAAAGGTTAGGTTGGATCCTGCTCTCACATAAACTGTATTCTTGGGGTAGTTCTTCAGGTCAAACTCTGGAGCCTCTGTTGAAAAAGTAGACAGGAGTAGGGTTAGTAATGTCTCCATAAAACGTTCCCCCTCCCAGAAAAAAATCTATCTGCAAAATATCCAATCATATTATTTATACATGGCAACCTGTGTTATGGTGACAATAAAAATTTAATATAATGCATAATATAACTATTACAAAATGTAGTAGTGAAGCTGCAGATATTACCATGTATTTCCTTGACAAGAACAGGTACAATCATTTCCTTCGGTTCACTGAGTCCAGCATGGTTCTCAGCACGGACTCTGAAGAAGTATTCAGCACCCTCCCTCAAGCTCTTGATGGTGTGGGTCATGGTCCTCACAGTGGCACATTTCACCCACTTGGTCTGTCCCTTCTCCAGGGCATCAATAAGGTAACCCCTGACTCTGCTACCACCATCATATTCTGGTCTTGTCCAGGCAATTGTAATGCTGTCCTTGGTTACATTTGCAACTCCAAGTTTCATGGGTGGAGTTGGTACCTCTGTAACAGACAGTGGGACATTTTATCGTGCACATTTTGTCAAAATTAGTACAGGTGTATAAAGTCAAGTTAATGACGACTACACTGAAAAACTGTCAGTTCAAATGTTACCTGTAATCTTTGTTCCAGCCTTGGCTTCTTGAGGGACACCCACTCCATACTCATTTTCTCCAATAACTCTGAAGTAATAGGTGGCACCCTCCTGCAAGTCTTCCACCCTGTAAGTCATTGTGTGGCAGTTGCTGGTCACGGTTACCCAGGCCTTCTTACTGGCCTCACGTTTTTCAACATGGTAGGCCTTCACTGCATCACCACCGTCATTCTCAGGAGCTTCCCAAGTGAGGGTTGCAGAATCCCTGGTCACTGTTGTAACTTTTACATTAACAGGGGGTCCAGGTGAGTCGAGCACTTTCACAACCACAGGCAAAGTGGCTTTTCCCAATGGTGATTCAATGGTAACACAATACTCTCCAGAGTCAAACCTAGATGACTTCTCAATTGTCAGTGAAGTGCTACATTCTGTAGATTCAATGGTTCCTCTGACCTTTAGATCAATGCCCTCCTTGGCCCATGCCACTGATGGCACAGGTTTGCCCTTGAATGGTACATTGAGAGTAAATGCCATGCCATGCTTGACAAGAAGTACTTTACGCATCTCAATGTCAACATCAAATGATGGCTCAGCAGTTCTGTCAATTGCTGCACCTGGATCTGAACATAAGCTTCGCGCACTGCTGCCAATTTTGTTTATTGCTTTGACACAGAATTCATATTCTACATCTGTCTTTAAACCAGTGATTGTGAACTCCAAGCTCTTGGTAAGAGGAATAGCCTCCACCCATCTTGCTAGTTCTTCAGGTGATTCAGGAATCTCCTCTTCCTCCTCCTCCTCCTCATAATATTCTTCCTCCTCTTCCTCAATCTCTGGCTCTGGTTTACGGATGTGCTCTCTGTATTCTACACTGTATCCAAGGATGCAGGCTCCACCATCATTTGTTGGAGGTTTCCAAACAATAGACACACTGTCCTTAGTTGAACTGACAATCTTTGGCTTGGTTGGGCGAGAAGGAACAACCAAAGGATCCAGTGCTCTGAATGTTGCAGACTGTTCACTTGGAGGACTCAAACCAGCGGCATTTTCAGCATAGACTCTGAAGTCATACTCACAACCCTTGCGCAGTTTGGTTGCAACTGCAGTACATTCAACGACTGGATCTCTGTTCACACGCACCCAGCGCATACCTGTCTTTTCACGGCGCTCAATCACATATCCAGTAACAGGACTGCCTCCATCACTTGCAGGCTTGCACCAGGTAAGGGTCATTGAATCTCCAGTTATGGTAGTGACATCGACACCAGCTGGAGCAGTGGCGACTGTGTATGGATCTGTAATCTTTATAGCTTCACTCTCCAGAGCCTCACCAAGTCCATGCTTGTTGACAGCTAAAACCCTGAAGATATATTCATTGCCCTTTAGCAATCCTGTGACTTTGAAGTGTGTTTTTGTTATATCTCCCTTCACCATTGTCCATGCCAAGCGACTGGTCTCACGCTTCTCAACAACATAATGTGTAATGGTAGCACCACCAGCCTCATGAGGAGGACCCCATGACAGAGTGCACTCATCTGATTTCAGACCTGTGATCTGCAGAGGTCCTGCTGAGGGTCCTGGTTTATCTAGAATCACACAGTTTATTGGCATGGTAACTGTTCCAGCAATATTCTGGAGAGTCAAGGCATACTGTCCAGAATCTCTTCTGATGCAGTCCTTTACAATGACAGAAGTGCTGATATCTGTTGAAGCAACCTGGATTCTAGATCTCAGTTCAATTTCTTTGCCATCCTTGGTCCAGGAAATAACAGGGGCAGGACGTCCAGCAAGGTCAGCGTTAATCTTCAGAGTTTCCCCTGCTTTCACAAACACTGTCTCTCTGAACTTGACATCCATCATGATGCGTGGTGGATCTACATCATCTGTGACTGTGATGGGGCCAGTGTTGTCAGATGGTATACTGAACAATCCAGCAGCATTCTTAGCAATGACGCGGAAGTCATACTGGCTGTTTTCAGTAAGGCCTGTCACATCATAGTGGGTCTCAGGCACATTTGTGAAGTTGCACCTAGTCCAGCGTCCCTCAGGAAGGTCTCTGCGCTCAATGGTGTATCCTGAAACCTTGGCTCCACCATCATACTCTGGTTTATCCCAAGACAAGGAGACAGATGTTCTGGTAACAGCAGTGACCACAGGTGTGCCTGGAGGATCACATGGATCTCTGGCTGCCACACCTTCACAGGCCTTGCTACATTTACCAATACCAGCAATATTTTCAGCATAGACACGATATTCATATATCATGCCCTCTTCAATTCCATTAACTTTGTATTCTGTATCTTTGATCATTCCTCTGTTCATCTTCGTCCAAAGAATGCTAGTACGCTCCTTCCTCTCCAGATGGTAGCCCAAAACAGGACTTCCGCCATCATTGACTGGCTCATTCCAAGTCACCAACATGTAGGACTTAGTGGCTGACTTCACTATTGGTGTTGAAGGAGGTCCAGGTTGTCTGAAGTTATACTGAGCAGTGATTCCAGGTGAATCCAGACTTGTACTCTTTCCATAACGGTTGACTGCATAGATGCGGAATTGGTACTCTGCTCCATGTGTTAGGCGGCCAGCCTTGAAAGCTGTTCTGGCAACATTACTTCCTACCATCTGCCATTCCTGTGTGTTTGTGTCTCTCTTCTCCACAATATAATTACTGATGGAGCAGCCACCATCATAATCTGGTGGAGACCAGGACAGTGTGATGCTGTCTGAGGTCACAGCATCCACCTTGATACCTTTAGGTGGACCTGGTTTGTCAAGGACAATAACTCCAATATCTGCTGTGACAGTTCCTGCTGAGTTAGCCAGGGTGATCTCGTACTTGCCAACATGTTCTCTGTGGGCCTCTTTGATGATAATTTTAGATGAGGTTGCAGTGTTTAAGATGGTCACTGATGAAGTCTGCTTCAAAGGAAGGCCATCCTTCTTCCAGGATACAACAGGCTTTGGCCTGCCTCTTATTGGAACCTCAAGAGTGAGGTCATCTCCAGCCTTCACGCTGTATGTGGTAAACAATAAGTTGGTAGATGGTTCAATTTCAACATCCTTTGCAACCACAGGCAAGCCAAGATCCTTTGGCTCACTCTTACCTTTTTCGTTAATTGCAACAACTCTGAATAAATAGGTCTCATTAGGAGTCAGATTAGGAATAGTTGCTTCAAGCACCTTAACTGTACATGCTGTGCCCCATTTATCTCCACTTTTGGGTTTAAACTCTACGTTGTAGCACATTACTTTGCTACCACCATCATGAGCAGGTTTGTCCCATGTCAGTGACACACTGGTCTTTGTCAGATCTACAAGTGTAACCTTGCTTGGAGACAGAGGTACCTCGGACACTTTGACTTCTTTGGTTTCAACTATCTGTCCTTGCCCATATTCATTAACAGCACAGACTCTAAAGTAGAATATACCACCCTCAGGCAGGTCTTCAATCTTGAATGAGTTGGCTGTGCAGTTGCTGGTGACAGTAGTATAGGCTTTCCTGACAGATTCTCTCTTATCTACAATGTAGTTTGTTATTTTAGAACCACCATCAGTGAGTGGAGTGTCCCAGGCAAGGGTCACTGAGTCCTTTTTGAGCTCCTTGACAACAAAGTTTTGTGGAGCACTTGGTGTATCCAAAATTCTTACTACTACATTTGCAGATTTTGTACCACTACTATTCTCCAGTGTTAGTGAGTATTTGCCACTGTCAAAGCGGTTAACATTGTCAATGACAAGCATGGTGTATGAGCTGGTGGTGTCAATTCCAGCACGTTCTGTGAGAGTACCCTCAACCTTCTCCCATTTCACAGCAGGTTCAGGTCTGCCTCTGATGGTGACAAATAAACGCAGAGTTCCACCAGCACGAACTGATACCACCTTTCTGAGCTCAGCATCCAACTCCATCTCTGGTGCTTCGACCCTGTCAGAAGTAACCACAGTGCTGTGGACATTAGCAGCCTCCCCCACCCCCTCAGAGTTGATAGCACAGACACGGAACTGGTACTCTCTACCCTCCTTCAATTCCTTGATAGTGAGTTTAGTGGCTTGAATGCCAGCGGGTGGAGTACACATGGTCCATTCTTTTTCAACTGGTGTCTCTACTGCTGGTGCTACTTCTGCCTCCTCCGTCACTTCAGGCAATGGTGTATACTCTCTCATTTCAACTATGTACCCCTTGATATAAGCACCACCATCAAAGGCAGGTTTGCCCCAGGACAGGGACACAGAAGACTTTGTATAGTCTGTCACCTTAGGATGGTGTGGAGGTCCAGGTGGTGTTGTGGCATTACATGCTCTGTAGAATAGGGACAGTTCACTGAGATCTCCCATTCCAGCCTCATTTTCAGCAGCAACACGGAACTCATAGAAGTGGTCTGTCAATAGACCTGTGACCTTGAAGTGAGTGTCAGTTAGCTTTTGTCTGTTGCATTTTGTCCACCTAACACCATCTTTGTCACGTTTTTCAAGGTGGTAGCCTTCAATGTCAGCTCCACCAGTCTGTTCTGGAACGGTCCATGACAGAACCATAGAATCCTTTGTGATCTGACCTGCTTCTGGAGTTCCAGGGGCACTGGGTGGCTTGTAAGGATTGCGTGCAATGATGGGTTCACTCTCAAGGAACTCACCTGCACCATATTTGTTGACTGCCCTGACTCTGAATATGTATTCATTTGCAGGAAGCAAATTTTTTAGTTTATAGAACAGACCCTTTATGTTTGGTGCAGCCACTGTCCAGGACAATCTGCTAGTCTCTCTCTTCTCTAGGATATAGTGAGTGATACTAGCCCCACCATCCAGAGTGGGCTCAGACCAAGCAAGGACGCATCTGTCAGACATGATTCCTGTCATCTTCATGGGTCCAGTGGGTGGACCTGGTTTATCAAGGACTTTGACAGTGATAGGGAAGGTTTTAGTACCACCCAGATTTTTGAGAACGAGGTCATAGTGGCCACTATCAAGCTTGGTAATGTCCTTGATGGTAATGGCTGCACGTTTCTGTGTAGTCTTCACTTCAATGCGCAGAGCTTTGTCCATTTCTTTGCCTTCTTTTAACCAGACAACATCAGGAATTGGTTTTCCATGGATGTCTGCATCAAGAAGCAAGGATTCTCCTGCATTGACAACAATGACATCCTTGTATTTGGGATCCATTGAAGCTCTTGGTGGTTCAATTTCATCAGTAGCAGTGATAGGTCCAGAACTGTCAGATGGTTCACTGAACACTCCAGCTGCATTTCTCGCAATAACTCTGAATTCATATTGCTCACTCTCTGTCAGACCAGTGACGATATACTCAGTCTCAATTATATTAGTAAAGTTAGCTCTAACCCAACGCTTATCATCGGAAGCGAGATCTTTCCGTTCCACAATATAACCATTCACTTTGCTGCCACCATCATACTGAGGCTTGGTCCACTGAATCTTGATAAGGTTCTTAGAAATAGAAATAGCCTCAGGAGCACCAGGAGGGTCACATGGATCACGCGCAACAAAGGACTCAGATGTTTTACTGCATCTGCCAATGCCAACAATATTTTCAGCATAGACTCTGAATTCATATCCAATACCCTCCTCAAGATTGCAGATCTTGAACATAGTATCAGTGATGAGAGTCTTGTTCAGTTTGTTCCACATGATGCTGCTTCTCTCTTTGCTTTCCAGGTGGTAACCAATAACTGTGCTTCCACCATCATTCACTGGCTCATTCCATTCAATGATCATCATTTCCTTTGTCGCAGATTTGACATATGGAGTTCCTGGTGGCCCTGGTGGCTTGTATGGATATTGCACTACAATGGACTTGGAGTCCAGAGAAGCACCCTTTCCATACCTGTTTTCAGCTATAATTCTGAACTGGTATTCAGCCCCAGTCTTCAGCTTAGTGACCTTGAAAGCTGTTCTAGCAAGCTGTGTGGTGACTGACTGCCATGTTGTGGTGGTGGTGTCTCTCTTCTCCACTATATAGTTCTTAACCTGGCATCCACCCATGTACTCTGGGGGCTCCCAGGAGAGATGTACAAATGTGTTACTCACTTCAACAACCTTGAGGGGACCTTTTGGTGGACCTGGCTTGTCAAGAATAATGATACTCATATCTTCAGTGATTGTTCCGGCAGTATTGGTTGCTGTAATACTGTATTTGCCGAAATCTTCCTTGCTCGCTTCACCAATTTGAATTCCAGTTGTAGTTGGAGTGTTTACCACATTGACTCTAGATGTCACCTTCAAAGACTGACCATCCTTTGTCCAGGTTACTTTGGGTTTGGGCCTGCCCAGCACAGGGAACTCCAACTTGAGATCTTTTCCAGCTAATACACTGTATGTGTTAAATTGCATCTTAATGCATGGCTCCATGGTCATGTCACTGGCAACAACAGGTGCAGCAAGTGCTTTTGGTTCACTTTTTCCTTTCTCATTGTAAGCAATGATACGGAATAGGTATTCTGTTCCAGCTGTCAGGCCTGTGACGGTGCCCTCACATGTCTTAGTATTTGTCGCAACTCCCCACTTGTCTGTACCTTTGGGCTGCATCTCAATTAGGTAGCCACCAATTCTACTGCCTCCATCATGCTCAGGTTTGTCCCAGGCCAGTGAAGCACTGTTCTTTGTGACATCAGTAAGGGAGACCTTTCCAACTGGCAGTGGTACCTCAGAGGCCTTGGAAGCTGTCTTTGTTTCAACAGCCTGGCCAATTCCATAATCATTTTCAGCCATGACTCTGAAGTAATACATAGCACCTTCAATGAGGTTCTCAACTTTGAATGTTGTTTTTGTACATTTTGTGGACACATTTGCATAAGCCTTTCTGGTTGATTCACGTTTGTCAATGACATAGTTCTTGATTTTGGAGCCTCCATCAATTAATGGGGCATCCCATACAAGAGTGATGGAGTCCTTTTTGATTTCTTTTACCACAAGGTTTTGTGGGGCCCCTGGTGTATCCAAGACTTTAACAGCAACAACCTCAGACACAGTGCCACTGCTGTTTGTCAGGCTCAGGGCGTATTTTCCTGAATCACTCCTGTCACAGGAGTCAATAGACAGCTGAGTGAAGTTGAGCGCCTTCTCAACTACCACCTTTTCAGTCAGAACTCCCTCATCCTTAGTCCACTTAATCTCAGGTGTTGGCCGACCCTTGAATGGAATATGGATTCTAACAGATCCACCGGCTTTCACAATGATGCCCTTCCTCAGCTCAGAGTCCAGACGGATCTCTGGAGGGTCTACCCTTTCCTCTGGCTTAGCAGTTCCAGAGAGAGCTGCTGGTTCACCAACCCCCATTTTATTCAGGGCACACACTTGAATCTTATACTCCTGACCCTCAGTCAGTTTAGTTATTTCATATTTGTTGACACGCAGGCCAGTGGTTGGAGTAACCATGGTCCATTCCTCCTCCTCAGCCTTGCAGACTTCCACAATGTATCCTTGAATAGCACTGCCGCCATCAGACATAGGCTTACCCCATGACACTGTAATTGAAGTCTTAGTTGAGTCAATCACATTCACATATGCTGGTGCACCAGGTTTGTATTTGGGATCACTGGCCTTGAAGTATGAACTTGGAAGGCTGGGCTCTCCCACTCCCACTACATTCTCAGCAGCTACTCTAAATTCATATTCATGGCCTGTGGTTAGGCCTGTGACTCTAAAGGAGAGGTCAGTGACCTTCTGTCTGTTACATCTGGTCCATTTAATTCCATTTCTGTCCTTCTTTTCAATATGATAATTGGTAATCTCACTGCCACCATCACTCTCAGGGGCTGACCACGTGATCGTCATGCCATCATGGGCAATGTTGGATACGTCCTCAATGTGAGGTGGACCAGGGGGAACAAATGGAGTCTTCATGATCACTCCACCAGACTCTAGTGGGTCACTGACACCATAACTGTTCACAGCCATGACACGGAACATATACTCATTGCCTTCCAGTAATTTGGTAACTTTGTAGCATGTAGTTTCACAGCTGTTAGATACAACAGTCCAAGCTAGACGACTGGTCTCTCTTCTCTCGATGACATAGTGTTTAATAGGACTACCTCCATCATGCAGAGGGGCACGCCATACCAGTGTGCATCTATCTTCAGCTACTCCAGCAGTGTGCAGGGGTCCTTCACACGGGCTGGGCCTATCCAGAACCACAACCTTGAATGGAACAGTTTCACTGCCGGCCTCATTTGTCAGCTGGAGTGTGTATGATCCACCATCGAGTCTTACTGAGTCCTTGATGACAATCATTGCATGGTTTTCTGTATTTTTGATCTCTAGTCTGAGTGTATTATCAATTGGTTTTTCATCTTTAAACCACTTGATGGTCGGCAGCGGCTTGCCATGGACATCAGCATCCAGCTTGAAGGTCTCTCGAGCATTTACGATGATGGTCTTGGTGAATGCAGGGTCGATGGAAAATTTGGGTGCCTCCATCTTATCACTTGCAGTGATTGGGCCACTGTTGTAGGATGGTTTGCTGATAGTGCCAACAGCATTTTTAGCAATGACTCTGAAGTCATACTGCGCATTTTCAGTAAGACCAGTGACAATGAACTGGGTTTCAATCACATTAGTGAAGTTTGCCCTTACCCACCTGCCCTCTGGTAGATCACGCTTCTCCACAGTATAGCCAGTTATATTACTACCACCATCATACTCTGGTTTAGTCCATTGAATCACAATGGTATCTTTGGTCACATGGATGGCCTCTGGTGTTCCAGGAGGGTCACAGGGGTCACGGGCAACACAGCCCTCTGAAACTTTACTGCATCTGCCAATGCCGACAATATTTTCTGCGTAAACCCTGTATTCATACTCGACACCCTCATCCAAGGGATGACTCTTGAAATTAGTCTCATGAATAAGTGACTTGTTTATTTTGACCCAGAGAATACTATTTCTCTCTTTCCTTTCAAGATGATAACCTAGAACAGCGCTGCCTCCATCTGAGACAGGCTCATGCCACTCAACAATCTGGTGGTCTCGTGAGAGAGAGGCGATGAAAGGAGTGCCTGGCGGGCCTGGCTCTTTGTATGGATACTGAGCAACAACAGCAGATGAATCAAGACCATGACTCTTGCCATAACGGTTCTGAGCAATGATCCTGAACTGGTACTCTGCACCAGTCTTCAGTCTAGGCACTTTAATGGTGGTTCTGGCACAATTGATGCTGACATTTTCCCATGTTGTTGTAGTGGTATCTCTCTTCTGTACAATATAGTTTGAAATCTGGCAGCCACCATTGTGTTTTGGTGGGTCCCATGAAAGAGTGACACTTTGTGTTGTGATTTCATCAAACCTCACAGGGCCAGATGGGGGGCCAGGTTTGTCAAGAACAATTATTTCAACAGTTGTGTCCTTCGTTCCAGCTGAGTTAGCAACATTTATACTGTACATGCCACCATCATCCCCCGCTGCCTCCTTAATGCTCAGTGTTGTATGTGTTGATGTGTTGTGAATGTTAACTCTGGTAGTGAATTTCAAAGGAGCTCCATCTTTAGTCCATGATACCTTTGGTTTAGGACGTCCATAGATGGGAATGTCAACGCTCAGGTCTTTACCCACATGGACACTGTAATTGCTGAATGCTGGTCTAACATCGGGCTCAAAGACTAAGTCCTTGGTCATCACTGGGCCAGCAAGGACTTTGGGGTCACTCTTTCCCTTATCATTCATTGCTGTAACTCTGAACAGATACTCAGCTCCTGGGTTCAGATTGGAAACAGTAGCCTCCATTGTCTTAAATGTGTTAACACCATTCCACTTATCCTGGCCCTTCAGTTGCACCTCAAGCAGGTACTGAATGACTCTGCTACCTCCATCATACTCAGGCTTCTCCCAGGCCAAAGAGATGCTAGTTTTAGTTTGGTCTGTGACATTCAAGCTCTTTGGAGACTGGGGCACCTCTGAGACCTTAAGAGGGTCAACAGTTGCTGCGGGCAGGCCAACACCATGTGCATTCTCAGCAAGCACTCGGAAGTAGTAACTGCAACCCTCCTGGAGTGGCTCAATCTTCCATGAAAGAGCATGACAATTTGTTACTACAGCTGCATATGTTTTGCGTGTGCTTTCTCTCTTCTCAACAATGTAGTTTTTGATCTTGGCCCCACCATCTAACAGAGGTGGTTCCCAGGCCAGTGTAACTGACTGGTTTGTTATTTCCTTCACTTTCAGATTAACAGGAGCACTAGGTGTGTCTAGAACACGAACAACAACAAAAGCTGATTTGGTTCCACTGGAGTTCTCTGCAGTTACTGTGTATTTTCCACTGTCATTTCTGTCCATCTTGTCAATTACAAGTGATGTGTAACTACTGGTCACCTCGATCTGTGCAGTCTCTTTAAGTGCAGCTTCATCTTTATCCCACTTGATGGTAGGACTGGGCCTTCCTTTGATTGGAATAAACAGTCTAAGTGATGCTCCAGCTTTGATATTCACAATCTGTCTTAGTTCTGCATCAATGTCAAGGTCTGGCTCTTCTGCCCTGTCCTGTGCAACAACAGCTCCAGAGACATCAGCATGCTCCCCAACTCCAACTTTGTTGACAGCACACACTCTAAACTTGTATGCCTGGTTTTCCTTCAGATTTGGAACTTCAAACTTGGTCTTTTTGATCCCTGATGGTGGCGTGCACATTAACCATTCCTCAGCAGGTGCATCTGTGGCAGTTGCTTCTGTAGGGGCTTCGGCAGGGGCCTCAGCTGGCACTGTGGTAGTGCAGCACTCAACAATGTATCCCTGAATCTCACAGCCTCCATCACAGGCGGGCTTGCCCCATGACAAGAATACTGATGTTTTAGTTGTGTCAGTGACTCTTGGATGGTGTGGTGGACCAGGTGTGAAGATTGGATCAAGTGCTTTGTAGAGTACGGTTGGGGGGCTTGGTTCACCAACACCAACAGAATTCTCAGCTGCAACTCTAAATTCATAGTTATGGCTTTCCAGGAGGCCAGTGACCTTGAAAGTTACATCAGTGACTGTTTGCCTGTTGCATCTGATCCATCTTACACCTTCCTTGTCATGTTTTTCAATTATGTAGCCAGTGATAGGACTGCCTCCATCTTCAGAAGGAGCCTCCCAGGTGAGCACCATTGAATCCTTTTTAATATGTGAAACTTCCAAGCTCTTGGGTGATCCAGGGGTTACATATGGATCTTTAATTATTACTGCTGCAGACTCAATTGCTGGGCCCCCTCCAAAGTTGTTGACAGCATGAACTCTGAAGATGTACTCATTTCCTTCCAGGAGCTTAGTAACCTTCAAACAAGTATTTGTCACTTTTGGGTCAACAACAGTCCAAACTAGTCTGCCTGTCTCTCTCCGCTCCACAACGTAGTGAGAGATCTTGCTGCCACCATCTTGTTGTGGTGGTTTCCATGCAAGGCAGCACCGTTCTTTGGTTATTCCTGTAACAACAAGAGGTCCCTGTGGTTCTCCAGGTTTATCGAGAACAATTACATTAATCTGTACAGCCTTTTCTCCTCCTGGATTTCTTAACAGCAGAGTGTATTGGCCGCCGTCGGACAGTTTTGCCTCCTTGACAGATATGTAGGCTTTGGTGAGTGTATTCTTAATCTCTCTATGAATAGTATTGCCCAGTTCCTGCTCTCCCTTCATCCAGTAGATAGAGGGCAATGGTTTTCCATGAACATCTCCATCAATCTTGAAGTTGTCTCCAGCATTAACTACAACAGTCTGTGTGTACTCTGGGTCAATGCTGATGCGTGGTGGTTCAATCTCATCCATGGCAGTGATAGGACCGGTGCTGTAAGAGGGAAGACTGAAAACACCAGCAGCATTTCTGGCAATGACACGGAACTCATACTGATTGTCCTGCACAAGTCCAGTTGCAACGTATTCTGTCTCAATTATGTTAGTAAAGTTGGCCTTCAGCCAACGGCCTTCAGGAAGCTCCTTCTTTTCCACAATGTAGCCTGTAACCTTTGCACCACCATCGTACTCAGGCTTGGTCCAAACAATGGTCACAGAATCCTTGGTGATCTTTGTTGCTTCTGGGGTGCCAGGGGGATCACAGGGATCTCTAGCAATCTGTCCCTCAGACACTTTGCTTGCTTTGCCCATTCCAACAATGTTTTCAGCATAAACTCTGTATTCATACTCCATTCCTGGTTCCAGACCACTGGTCTTGAAGGTTTGGTCAGTAATAAGAGACTTGTTAAGCTTTACCCACAGGATGCTGTTTCTCTCTTTTCGTTCAAGATGATAGCCTAAGATGGTGCTACCACCATCATTTACTGGTTCATTCCAGGCAATCACCATGCTGTCCTTGTTGCAGGCTGCAATGGATGGTGTTCCTGGGGGTCCTGGGAGTTTGTATGGGTATTGAGCCACAATACATGCTGAAACAAGAGCTGGGCCTTTTCCATATCTGTTTTCTGCTGTGATTCTAAACTGATACTCTGAGCCAGTCTTCAACCTGCCTGCCTTGATTTTGGTTCTGGCAAGGTTATGAGATACAACCATCCAGTTAGTTGTGGAAGTGTCTCTCTTTTCCACAATATAGTGTTTGATTGTGCACCCACCATTATACTCTGGTGGGTTCCAGGAGATGGTTACGCTCTCAGAGGTGACCTCCTCCACCTTGACTGGACCACCAGGCTGACCAGGTTTGTCAAGAACAACGATGCTAATGTCTGCTGTTGTCTCTCCTGCTGTGTTGCTAAGAGTTATACGGTAATGTCCAACATCATCTTTAGTTGCCTCTTTTATGTTGAGGTTCAGCATTGTCTCTGTTGCACCAAAGTTCACTCGGGAAGTTCTCTTCAGAGGCTGAGCATCTTTTACCCAGGAGACAGCTGCTTTGGGACGTGCAACATATGGAACATCCACTGTCAGGTCTTCTCCTGCCAACACACTGAATGTGTTAAACAACATTTTGGCAACAGGTGCAATCACAAGATCTTTTACGATCACAGGAACACCAATTTGACGTGGGTCACTTGCTCCCTTCTCATTTTTTGCAGCTACACGGAACATGTATTCTTCACCTGCATTGAGTCCACTAATGGTGGCTTCAGTTTCTTTTACAATGACAGCCTGGGACCACTTATCAACACCTTTAGGTTGGATCTCAACAACGTAACAGCCCACTCTGCTGCCACCATCATGCTCTGGCTTCTCCCAGGTGAGGGTGACACTGTTCTTTGTAACATCCTTAAGAGTGATTTTGCCAGGTGGCTGTGGCTTCTCAGACACTTTGACAGATTCGCCAGTCTCAATGGGCAGACCAATGCCATATTCATTCTCAGCCAAAACTCTGAAGTAATAGTTGCATCCTTCCAGGAGCTGGTCAACTGTGAAAGTGGTGTGATGACAGTTGGCACTGACTGTGGCATACGCTTTTCTTGTGGACTCACGTTTTTCAACAATATAGTTCTTTATCTTAACACCTCCATCATTTATCGGTGGTTCCCACGTCAGAGTGACAGCTTCCTTTGTTACACTAGTTATCTTCAGATTCAGTGGGGCACTTGGTGTGTCAAGCACTTTGACTTGGACTGTTACTGTCTTGGAGCCAGAGCTGTTTTCAATTGTAAGATTATACTTTCCACTGTCAAATCTGTTGACGTTTTCAATTACAAGTGATGTATATGATGTTGTGCTGTCAATGGTTGCCCTCTCAATAGGCTCACCATCTCCTTTGGTCCATTTAGCCTGAGGAGCTGGTCTGCCTCTGATAGGCACAAAAAGTCTGAGAGAGCAGCAAGCTCTAAGACTGATAACCTTGCGGAGCTCTGCGTCCAGATCCATCTCAGGTGGGAGGAGCCTATCCTCTGCCTTGGGATTTCCAGGTACCAATGCTGCTTCTCCAACTCCTTCACTATTGACAGCAGAGATGCTAATCTTGTATTCCTGGTTCTCCTTTAAGTTAACGATAGTGAATGAGGTGGCAAGGAGTCCTTCTTTGGGTGTCACAATGGTCCATTCTTCCTCTTCCTCCTTTTCAGATGGGATGCAGGTCTCAACCATGTAGCCAGTGATGTCAGAGCCACCATCATATACAGGTTTGTTCCAGGCAACAGTAATTGAGGACTTGGTTGTGTCCAAGATTCTTGGGTTGCATGGAGCCCCAGGGTTGTACAGTGCATCAGTGGCTTTGTAGAATGGACTTGTGGCACTTGGTGCACTCACTCCGGCAGCATTCTCAGCAGTTATTCTAAATTCATATTCATGTCCAACAACAAGGCCTGTTACTTTGAATTGGAGATCTTTGACCTTCCTCTTGTTGCATTTGACCCAGCGAAGGCCAATTCTGTCTTTCCTTTCAATATTGTAGTTAGTGATAGGAGTTCCACCATCACTCTTAGGTGCTTGCCACATAATAACCATTGAATCTTTAGTTATAGCTGTCACCTCAGGATTCTCTGGAGGATCTGGAACCACATATGGGTTGTCTGCAATAGTGGGCTCAGATTCAAGAGATTCGCCAAGTCCATATTTGTTCACTGCCATAACTCTAAAGATGTATTCATTTCCTTTGAGCAGCTTGGTCACCTTAAATTGTGTAACTTGAAGGTCTGAAACCACATTGGTCCAAACCAGTCTGCTTGACTCGCGCTTCTCTATCACATACCCCTCAATCTTGGCACCACCATCATCAGCAGGTGGAGCCCAGGTAAGTAAACAGTTGTCAGCTGTGACATTAGAAACTTCAAGAGGTCCGACTGGTGGTCCAGGTCTGTCAAGCACTTTAACCTTAAAGATGTGCTTAGCAAATCCACCAACGTTAGTTGCAGTCAAAACAAATTCTCCTCCATCTGATCTGATAGAATCCTTGTTGGTCAGAGTAGTTGTCAGTTCTGTGAATCTGACCTCCAGTTTCATTGTGTTCTCAACCTCCTTTCCACCCTTGGTCCAAACCATAGATGGGGTGGGTTGACCAGCAATATCAGCATCAAGTTTGAAGGTCTCACCTGCTTTCAGGAGTACAACATCCTTAAAGATGGCATCAACCATAATGCGTGGCTCAATAATGTCATCTTTGCAAATAATTGGGTCAGAGGGTTCAGAGGGCACACTCACTGCACCCGCAGAGTTTCTGGCTATCACACGGAACTCATATGAGGTATCTTGAGTTAGTCCGCTGACAGTGAATGTCGTTTCAATGATGTTGGTGAAGTTGGCCCTCATCCAGCGGCCAGCAGGCAGTTCTCTCTTCTCCACTACATAGCCAGTGATTTTGAAGCCACCATCGTACTCAGGCTTTGTCCACTGAATTGTGATGACATTCTTGTTGACAAATATTGGCACAGGTTGACCTGGTGGATCTACAGGGTCCAGGGCCAGTATTGCTTCAGAGGCCTTGCTGGGTTTACCAACTCCAGCCATGTTTTCAGCTGAGACACGGAATTCATAGGCAACTCCATCTTCTAGACCACTAGATTTAAATATGTTTCCTTTCACAATACCCTTGCTGATCTTGTACCACATGATGCTGCTTCTTTCTTTCCTTTCAACATGATAGCCAATTACTTCGTTTCCACCGTCAGACACAGGCTCATTCCAGCCAATTGTTATTGAGTCCTTGGTAAATGCAGTGACACCAGGGGTTCCAGGGGGTCCAGGGACTTTGAATGGATAGGCAGCCACCACTGCCTCTGATGTGATTGGTGGTCCAACACCATATCTGTTCTTAGCCTTTACTCTGAACTGGTACTCAGATCCAGTGTTTAATCGAATGGCTTTGAACATGGTACGTATAATAGTTGAAGAAAGTTCTGTCCATGTTTGGGAAGTAGTGTCTCTGATCTCAACCACATAATTAGTGATTGGAACACCACCATCATTCTCAGGAGTGTCCCATGCAAAGATGCAATAGGTTCGAGATATCTCTACAATCTTAACTGGTCCCTTGGGTGGCCCAGGTACATCATGTACTTTGACAATGATGTTGTCTGTCACAGAACCAACAATGTTTTTTGCTGTCATGGTGTATACACCACTGTCTGCTCTGTTGGATTCACTAATGCTGAGGGTAACAGTAGCAGCAGCAGTTTCTACATTAGTTCTCTGCGTGAGTTTCAGGGCTGTGCCATCCTTCTGCCACGAGACAGTTGGTCTAGGACGTCCCATCACTGGGATTTCAACCTTGATGTCGTCTCCTGCTTTGACAATAACAGTCTTCTGGCATACGCCACGGAGGTCAAACTCAGGCAGGGAAGTAGAATCCTTTACAACAATGGGTTTGCTGTCACGTGGAGCACTTCTACCGGAGTGATTGACAGCCATTACACGGAAAATGTACTCCTCCTTCTCATTCAGATTTTTCACTGTGAAATCCATTGTCTTGACTGTTGTTACATGCGCCCACTGATCTGTTCCCTTCTTCTGGGCTTCAAGGACATATCCTGTAATTCTGCTACCACCATCGTGTTTGGGTTTTGTCCAAGCCAAGCTCACAGAGTTCTTTGTGATATCAGTAGGAATAATACTCTCTGGAGGAGTTGGTGCTTGGGACGCACGAATAGGATCAGCAGTTTCAACTGCCTCACCGATGCCATACTCATTCTCTGCACACACTCTGAAGTAGTACTCGCAGCCTTCACCCAGCTCATCAATCTTGACTGACGTAGTTGGGCATTTTGTGATAGCGGTAGCAAAAGCTTTGCGTGTTGATTCTCTTTTCTCAATGATGTAGTTTGTGATCTTGGCTCCACCATCGATGAGAGGCATCTCCCACTGAAGAGTAATGCTTTCCTTGTCAATCTTAACTGGTTTTAGATTAAGTGGCGGTCCAGGTGAATCCAGAACTCTAACATGTATATCAGCAGTCTTCTTTCCAGTCGAGTTTTCAAGGCTAAGTTCATATTTGCCGGCATCAATCCTTGAACTCTCAGGAATGATCAGCATTGTAAATGACTCAGTGCTGTCAATGACTGCACGTGAGACAGGACCACCTTCTTTTGTCCAGGTGACTGTAGGTGCAGGGCGTCCCTTGATTGGAACAAAGAGTCGAATGGAGCAGCCAGCTCTGACTACAAGGGTTCTTCTAAGCTCAACATCCAGCTCCAAATCAGGTTCAGCTGCTCGCTCGACAATCTCAACCATTTCCTGAGTTTCAGCAGGTTCACCTGCCCCCTTAGCATTTACAGCACTAATTCTGAAATGGTATTTTGCACCAGCTTCCAGATTGGGAACAACAAACTCTGTGATCCTAAGTGGAGATGAAGGGGTATCCTTCAACCATTCCTCTGTTCCTTCTTTCTTGTGCTCAATCACATATCCAGTAACTTCAAGTCCACCATTGTCAAGAGGTTTTCCCCAGTTTAGAGTGGCAGTGGTCTTGGTTGTGTCTGTGACTCTTGGATTAACTGGAGGTCCAGGCACATCTGCCAGAAAAGAAATATGGTTAATATCTTTTAAAACTTTATATGACATTCTGTAAAAGCTGGTGATTTGAAGTAGTATTTTAATGTTAGAAATACTTCAGTGCTTCTTTTCACTTACAGGCAACAACTACTGTTCTGACAGGCATAGATGGTTCACTTGGTTCTCCAAAGCCGGCTTTATTCTCAGCAAGAACACGGAACTCATACTCGATGCCCTCTGTGAGACCGGTAACTTCATAGCTGAGCTCGGCAACGGATTTCTTAGATGCCCTGAACCATCTCATACCCTTTCTCTCCTTCTTCTCAACACAGTAACCTATGATGTCACTTCCTCCATCCTCAGCTGGTCTCCTCCAGGTCACAGTGGCTGAATGTCCATCAACTTTCTCAACCTCTGGTTTAGATGGTGGACCCGGAGGACCTACATGTGTAGACAGAAGAAATACTTTCATAAATCGGCAGTCTGTATTTTTTTTCCACAAACATTTTATCTTTTAAAAATATGCAAAAATGTAGGCTGTAAGATGCAATGAGGAACATAAACTAACTGCACATACCAAATCTATCGACCATCTTGACAGCCTCAGAGTGAGATGGCTCACTGGCACCATACTGGTTAACAGCAGAGACTCTGAAGAAGTACTCATTCCCCTGGATGAGCTTGTTGGCTATATAGTGGCAGTCGATGACCTTCTCTTCCAGGATAGTCCAAAGCAGGCGGCTAGTCTCTCTCTTCTCAAGAGTGTAATACTTGATAGGAGAGCCTCCATCCTCAGTAGGAGTTGTCCAGGTAAGCGTGACCCTTTCAGATGAGACACCACTGCATTCAATGGGTCCAGGAACACCAGGAACATCCAAAACTGTGACCTTGACAGTTTCTTCCTTTACACCAAAGGGGTTGCTTGCAGTGATGACATATTCCCCAGTGTCTTTCCTGCCGGCATACTTGATGGACAGAGTGGAGGAAGTTGCAGTGGTCTCAATTTGAACAATATCTGAGGGTTTAAAGTACTTGCCTCCCTTTGACCAACATGAGGTTGGTGCAGGTTTGCCTAAAATGCTTGTGGCAGTGATGACAATAGTGTCCCCTGCTCGGACAGTTAGACCCTCCTTCACCTGGGCGTCAATAATAATGGTTGGTGCAGCTGTTGGGTGAAACAAGGAAAACTTAATATCTCATGCAAAAGATAATAATCAAACATATACAGAGTCACAAATTAATCATGTTAGTGTATGTTTATATCTCACCATATTCATCTGTGCAGAGAATGGTATCTGTCTGCTCAGAGGGTGGACTTAGAGCACCAGCAGCATTCTTTGCCCTGATTCTGAATTCATATTTGCAGCCCTCCTGCAGATCAGTTGCAGTGAACGCAGGATCTACAACATTCACATTGTTGGCTTTCACCCAGATCTTAGAAGGCAAGTCACGCTTTTCAATGATGTAGCCAGTCAGCCTGTGGCCACCATCAAACTGTGGCTCTGTCCACTGAAGGGTCACAGTACTTCTGGTGATGCTGATTACATCAGGTTTACCAGGAGCGTCTAATGATAATGATATAAAAATATCAATAGATTGCAGCAAATAGTACAATATTATAATCATTGCCATTTTCCCTTTTTAGACATACCAATGGGATCCAGGGCCACTTGTGGATCAGTGGGAGCGCTTGGTCTGCCAATGCCAGCCAGATTTATTGCCATGACTCTGAACTCGTACTCCAGACCTTCAGTCAGCCCAGATACCTTGTGTTCCTTCATCATCAAGGCAGCTGGGCTCGCCCTCTTCCACAACATACTATTTCTCTCCTTGAACTCAACATGGTATCCTGATAGTAGTACCAAAGAACATAACCACATTAAACCTACATAACACATGCGCATCTTACAGATATCAGTTAAGTAGCAAATAGAAAAATTTGTTATGTAATGTAAAACAAATAACGTAGATGACAGTATGTAGGTCAGGTGTTCTATCTAACTGCACCTGTGATGGGAGATCCTCCAGTCTTCCTGGGGTCAGACCAAGCCAGGTAAGTGGAGTCGTGGCGCATGCTCATGATCTGAGGTGGAGGAGGAGCATCGGGAACATCTGCACAAAAACAGTTATATAGTCCAGTGAGGAGAAGCTGCATTTTTAAGTTAGACAGCTAACACTCATCCTTTAAAATGTGAATTATTATATTATTTACTCACTGAATGGATGTTTAGCAACAACGGGCTCAGACTTAAGTCCTTCTCCAATTCCGTACTTGTTCTCAGCACAGACCCTGAAGATGTACTCTGTGCCCTCATGGAGGCCAGTTACCCTCATACTGTTGGTCTCCACAGCAGAGGAAACAGTCACCCACATGTTGGTGATGGAGTCCCTCTTTTCCAGGATGTAGTTGGTGATCTCTGAGCCGCCGTCATCTTTAGGAGCACCCCACTTCAGTGTAGCACCATCGGCAGTAACATCTTTGAACTTAATAGGACCAACAGGGATGCCAGGTTTACCCACGACCCTGTGGAGTGGATATGACATAAATTAGCATTGATCCAGTGTGTGTGTGGGTGGGTGGGTGGGGTGGGGGGGTGGGGGGGGGGGTGGGGGGGTAATATTCTGCATCTTGTATTATATTCTCTGGCATTGAAGGCCCTTGTACAGTCGAATTCATACCTGATGAAAATGGTGGACTCCCTGCTTCCAGCACTGTTCCTTAGGGTGATAGTGTATTTGGAAGCATCACTCCTCTGGCAGTCCCTGATCAGGAGGGTGGTGTTGACTGCAGAGGACTCTGCACACACTCGGCCAGTGTCTGTCAAGTCCTCATCCTCTCCCTTCTTCCAGGTGACCTTGGGCGTAGGTTTGCCGATGATTGGGATCTTTAAACGGACAGTGCTGCCCTCCTTGGCAATGTAGCACATGTTGGGCAGCTCCCTCAAGTCACAGCTAGGAATAACTGCAGAGGAAAGGAATATGTTTTTTAAAAAATCTACTTTTAGCACTTTACACACTGAGGCCTTTGTGAGTAAGTTTCATCAATATTGACAGTCACTTACTGATCTGGTCCTTGGCCACCACCGTCAGCTCTTTGGCAGCGCTCTCTCCTGTGTCATTCACAGCTTTGACTCTGTAAGTGTATTCTCTGCCTTCCACCAGGTCTTTCGCGCTGTACTGCATGTTTTTGGACCTCATCAGCTCCTTGTACTTGTCGTCACCATTGAGAACCTCCAGAACATAGCAGATGATGCGACTGCCACCATCAGTAAGGGGTTTCTTCCAGCTTAGAGTGCAAGAGTCCTTGGTAACCAGGAGGGTCTTGAAGTCCATAACAGGCCCAGGCTCCTCTGGAAAATTTAAAACAAGAACAGTGAGTTATGATATTTGGACAAACGAAAAACAAAAGGGCAACCACAAAATCTGTTATCCAACCCACCAGTAGCTCTGACTGAATCGGCTGTCTCGCAACACTCTCCAGCACCGAGCTTGTTAACTGCTGACACTCTGAAGCAGTAAGACCTTCCAGCATCCAGGTCTTCAACCTTGAATGCTGTCTTGGTGCAGTTGTTGGAGACAATGGACCAGGCCTTCCTCTCAGTGTCACGTTTCTCAACAATGTAGTGGGTAACCTCATGGCCACCGTCAATCAGAGGAGCATCCCAGTAGATTGAAGCGCTGTCTTTAGTTGTTTCCTTCACCATCAGGTTGACTGGTGGTCCGGGAGTATCTGGGGAGACAACAACACTTATAATTAGTGGCTCTTTGAATATGGACCTAAACCCACACTTTTTAAAACATACTCCTTTTTCTAATGATTGCAACTAGATAGATAGATAGATAGATAGATAGATAGATAGATAGATAGATAGATAGATAGATAGATACTTTATTGATCCCAGAGGAAATTCAAGTAGGAAGCTGGTCTCAGTCAGCCTCTATACAGTAGAATCAATACAATGAAAGGTTATAGCATTTTCTTAGTGAATAAATAACAACACTCACCAATAACTTTGACTACAATGGTGTACATCTTCATGCCAGCAGTGCTATCCAGGCTCAGGATGTATTTGCCAGCATCATATCTGTTCACATTATCCACCTTTACCAGGGTGTCAGTACTTGTGGATTTGATGATAATGCCCTGGCGGCTCTTGATGTTGGTGTTCATCTTTGCCCAGGTGACCTTGGGAATGGGACGGCCCTTGATGGTGGCCTGCAGCCTCATGGTGGCACCAGCTTGCAGCTCCAGGACCTCCTTCAGCTCAGCACTCAGCTCTGCCTCGGGAGCAACTGCATGAACACACAGGTGACAGTTTTATGAATGAGAAAAATACTGCATATTTTATGCTCTCTTAGGAAACATATACAAAGACATGTTTATCAAAGAAACATTCTAGCCAGTCAAGTTGAAAGTTGAAGTAGAAGTAGCCAAGGTGAAAAACATTTTTAAAAACCAAAACACAGTGAGCAAGGCTAAAATGACATCGGCCAGCTTTAATGATTCTTTTCATTTTCATTCAGTCTTAGTCATAATTCAGCTAACTATTAATAAGCTGCACTTTTCCACGCTGGAGCCAGTTTTAAAGAACTGCAAAATCTTGTTATTCTTATATACCATGTTTCGTCAATTATACTTTTTTGTACTTAAACCGACTGCAATCAGGTCATATCAAAATCATACTTACCAATTATGTCTTTGGCCACATGTGTGCCAGGTACTTCAGCTGGCTCGCTGAAGCCAACTTTATTGACGGCAGTGATGCGGCACTGGTACTCTGCCTTATCAATGAGGTTCTGGATGATGTAGTTGGTCTCCTGCAGGTTCCTGGGGACATTGCAGCGGATCCAGTCTGCAGTGCCGATCCTCTTGCACTCCACCAAGTAACCAATAATAGGGCTTCCACCATCATTGGCCGGAGCAGTCCAGGTAAGACTGATGGTGCAGTGAGTGGTATCTGTCACACTTGGGTTAATGACAGGGCTAGGAGGAGCTGTGGAACAAAAAAAATGAGTTGAAAATACCTACAAAGTCTTTGATCTCCAAGTAACAGGTGACATATTATCTCATTAAGACTGAACTCCACAAAGAGGTCATGGGACTCACTGAGGGGATTCTTTGCGGTGGCACCAGCAGAGGGTTCGCTAGGTTTGCCCAGCCCTGCCATGTTGACGGCAGTGACTCTAAACTCGTACTCAGCTCCCTCTGTGAGACCTGTAATCTCCAGGGTCCTATCTGTCATGGGCTTCCTGTTCACCTTGGTCCAGTTCAGCTCCTTGGTCTCTTTCTTTTCCAGCATGTAGCCCAGGATGGTGGACTTTCCATCATCTGCAGGCTCTTTCCAGCTCACAGTCATGTGATCCTTGGTCACGTTAGTAACCAGTGGGGCCTCACAAGGGCCAGGTACAGCTGGATATTTAAAAAAGATTACAAGTGTGAAATAACCAACAAAATATTGACACATTGTGATAAGAATCTTCAGAAAATTAAAGAATATGAAATTAGACAGTGAGCACTTTCAAGTTTTACAGCAATTTTAAACTGTAGTTCGTAATTCTAAAGTTTGCTATGGCCACTGACATGTGTGTGAATAAACTCAGAAGATATGCTGGTAATGACTCACTGAATGGGTTCTTGGCAATGACAGGGCTGGTGATGTGTGGGTCTCCAACTCCCCACATGTTTTCAGCACGAATTCGGAACTGGTACTCATGACCCTCAATCAGTTTCTCCACGTTGAACTCAAGGACATTGCCCTTGATCTTAGCGCAGACCTGGGCCCAGTTGGCTCTGCTGGTTTCACGTTTGTCCACAATGTAGTTGCTGATGGCTGCGCCACCGTCCTTCAGAGGAGGCTCCCAAGACATTTTGATGCTCGTTGCACACACCTCTACGTATTTGGCACTAGCAGGAGCACCAGGCACATCTAAAGAGACATAAAATAATGGAATATCAGCCATTTAAACACTGCATGTTGAATGGTAGACCTGCATGCACATCATCGAGAATTTAATGTGATTAGGGCTTCTAGCTTATGTAAGTCCCCCTTTTTATTTTACTTTATCCTGCAACAGTTTCGAACAGACAACCCCTAATAAAGGATGAAAAATTCTCACCCAGGACGTTGACCTGGATTTCAGCGGTCTTTGTGCCACTGGCATTCTCGGCTGTGATGGTGTAGGTTCCTGTGTGCTCCTTAGTAACTGCCGTCATCTCCAGCTGGTAGTGATTCCTCTGCTGGGTGATGACCTGGCCCTCACCTGACTTTAGGCTATCATCACCTCTCCTCCAGGTTACTCTGGGCATCGGTTTACCGAACACTTCAGCCTCCAGGAGGATTGTGGTTTGGGCCTTTACCTTCAGGCCCTTCTGCATCCTGGCATTAAGCTCCACCCTTGGGGGAACTTTGTCAAGATGAGATAAAGTAGTGTTATGACTATTACTAAGAGACAAAATCACAAGCTTACAGTTGTCCAGCCGAAAATGTTGTAATGTTATTATGGTCACTGGTTTATCAGCAGGCTCATAACAGTGTTAAACCAAAATATCTCACCATTCTCAGCACAGACCAGGATTGGGTCAGTGGGCTCAGAGGGTTTGCTTATGTTGACAGCAGTTTTAGCTATGACTCTGAACTGATACTGCAGGTCTCTCTCCAAGCCTGTCACTGTATACTCCTCCCTTGGGACATTCTGGCTGCTGGTGTTGCAGCGTATCCAAACATCTCCTGGCACCCGCATGGCCTCAACATAGTAGCCAATGATCTTGCTGCCACCGTCATTCTTTGGGCGAGTCCAAATGAGACTGACAGAGTTCTTGGTTATATCCAGGACCTCAGGTTTACCTGGGGTGTCTGTGACATGGAGAGACAAACAAGTGTAAGGAAAGAAGATTGAATTAATAAAACTTGTGGTGTGGGTGTTGTTATCTGGTTGGAAAACCTACCAATAGGTGTCCTGGCAGTGACAAAGTCAGTCTTTATGCTTGGTTTGCCCTGACCAGCACGGTTGATGGCAGACACTCTGAAAGTGTATTCCAGGCCCTCAATAAGGCCAGCACAGGGATATTCAGTTGTGCGGACGACAGTGTCATTGGCTTTCACCCACAGCAGGCTATTCCTCTCCTTACGCTCTATATAGTAACCTGTGATGGGACTGCCACCATCACTCTCGGGCTTATCCCAGGCCACAAACATACAGTCTTTATTGGTCTTGTTGACGCGGCAATTGAGAGGCTCTCCAGGAACATCTGATGACAAAAAACAAAATTAATATGGTCTGTGTTGAAAAAACATGCCAAGTCTAAAGCTATTAAAGACAGTACTGTGGATGCATTTCAGTTTATCTTACCGAAGGGGAACTTTGCCACCATCCTCTCAGACTGAATAGGGTCTGACACACCAAAACGATTCTCTGCACGGATACGGAACACATACTCCTTCCCGGGGATGAGCTTCCCAAGTCTGCAACCGGTCTTCCCGCAGGAAGAGAGAGCCGTCACCCAGTCGCCTCTACTCACATCACATTTTTCCACAACGTAGTTGGTGATATTGCTGCCTCCATCCTCCAGTGGTTTATTCCAGGACAGGGAGCAGGCATCAGAGTCGATGTCACTGATCACCACAGGGCCCTCCGGTGGACCTGGGATGTCTGAAACGCATAGAATAGTCAGCTTTAAACTAGAAAAATCTCCATAATGAAAAGTTACTTAAAATCCTTAAAATTCTTTACCTTTCTTTAAATAATCTTATTATGGAATATACTGACCTCTGATGACAATCTTCAAGGCCTCGACCACCTTTCCGGAGCTGTTTTCAGCTACCAGGCTGTACTCGCCACTGTCAGTCCTGGACACGTCTTTGATAATCAAGACACACAGGTTGCCAGACTGGTGCACAGCAAGACGGCTGGACGGGACCACTGCATTCTCACCACGCATCCATTTGCAGGTTGGGGCAGGTTTTCCGGAAACCAGTGCTTCTACTCTGAGCTTGGCTCCAGCTCTGGCACCTGCTGTCTCTGGCATGACAATCTTTGGCTCCACTGCAGGTAAGTACAGTATTTGAATTATTAGATGGAAGAGATAATATATAGAAGTTGAGAGCAGCCTTGAGATCAATGATTGTCTTATTTAGTGTTAGCCCTTGATATTGCTATACTTCATGTTACCATAAAATAAATGAACATAAGATAATTTAACTGTTGTCTTTTCAGAGGCTAATGACTAAGACTACTTAATGATCTCTTATCAATCAAGAGTGACAACTTACACATCTGTTCCTTAATCTCGATTGGCTGCCTGGTCTCAGTGAATGAGCTCATGCCCATGATGTTCTTGGCAGCAACTCGGAACTTGTACCTCTTGCCCTCCTTCAGGCCACTGATGCTGATTGTCAAACCTTTCACTGTGGTGTAGGCATTCCAGACTTCCTTTTCAGGTTCTGCCTCCTCTTCATCCTCTACCACTGGAGGTGGTGGAGGTGGTGGAGGAGCTTCCTCTCCCTCTGGAACCTGCAGCAAATTGAGCACAATAATAGAACATAAAAGAAACAAATGCAATCAAAAATCAAAAGATAATAAATTAAATCAAGCAGTTGATTAAAGCAGTCAGAGAATAATTAGTTTGATGACATGACAAACCTCCACAGGTGCTGGTGGCTCTGGAGGTGGTTTGACCTCAATGTATTCAATTACATAACCATCTATCTTGGCACCACCATCCCTTGCAGGTTTCACCCAGCCAACCGTCGCACTGTTTTTAGTGATATCCAGAACCTCAATCTTCTCACATGGATCGGGCTTGCCTGAAAAGGGGAAATAAAATGGGTGTGTTGAGGTTCTTCTAATTACTGATGAAAAAGAAAAACACAGCACAGTGGGCAGCTATAAGATGTGTGTGAGCTCTTAGTTTTAGTGTCACAGTTTGTGATTAAGAGACAATACGTACTGACAGGATCAGAGGCCAGGTAGGAAGTGGGTGACACTCTGGGAACTCCAGAGCCATACTCATTGACAGCTGTGATTCTGAAGTAGTACTCGGTGCCTGGCATCAGACCACTGACTTTGAAGGGAATCTTATCCTTCAAAACTTCAGCCTTGACAGTTGCCCAAGTCTTGCGGTCGATCTCACGCTTCTCAACAATATAGTGAGTGACTTCGCTGCCACCATCATTCTCTGGAGGAGTCCAGGACAACATGGCTGTTGTCTGCTTTATATCAGTAGCCTCCAGGTTCATCACGGGTCCAGGAGTGTCTGTCAGAAAATAATGATTAGAGGTTTTTGTAGGATAAGTTTTGTATTTTATGATGTTGATTGCAACTAGGTTGTGTGCAGCATTAAAATGAAACAAGGACTCACCCAGAACCTTAACGTTCACAAACACAGCCTTCTCTCCAGCAGAACTCCTTAGAGTCAGGCAATATTTGCCAGAGTCGTCACGGGTACTATCGGGGATCACCAGGAAGGTCATAGTGTCAATGATGTCAACTTTTCCCTTCCTGGCTACATTGTCAATGCCCATCCTCCTCCAGAGGACTTTAGGAGGTGGTCTACCTCTGATGGTGGCACACAGTCTGATGGGACAGCCCGCTCTGACTGTCAGTCCTTGCTTAAGGTTGGCGTCCAAATCAATCTCTGGTGCCTCTGTTGGAAGAAACAGTGCAGGTGTTAGCTTGATGTAAATCTAGTCCACCATATTGTCATGTCAGACTATTAAGCTATTTAATTACCATAAAAGCATCTTAAATGAAGTTCTCACCTAGAATCTCCTTGGGGATCACAGCACCCTCCAGGTCACATGGCAGGCTCATGCCCACCTGATTTTGAGCAGATACTCTGAATTCATACACAAGATTTTCATCCAGACTTGTTACTGTGAACTCGCACACTACCAGCTGAGCGGCCACATTGCACCTCTTCCAACCATCATCTCCTTTCTTGGCACTTCCCTGTGCCCTCATCTCCACAACGTAGCCAATGAGGGGAGCTCCACCATCTGATACAGGTTTGGTCCAGCCAAGTGTGATAGTGGACTTTGTGCTGTCCAGGACCTTCATGTTGGTAGGAGGTGCAGGAGGCTCTGTAAGACATAAAGATGTGTGAAGATGAAGCCATTGACTTTGTCTATAGTAATCCCAACATTGGGTACATTTGTTGACAAATAGATAATAAACGCAATTAAAGCATTATTACTGGTTACATACCAACTGTGTCCTTGGCAGTGATGGCACGTGAAGCCTTGCTTGGGCTGCCAATACCAATTTCATTGACAGCCTTCACTCTGTACTGGTAGTCATGGAGGGGCAGGAGTCCAGTTACTGTGAAACGGGTTGTAGGGATTGGATCCTTATTGATAGGAGACCACCTAACAGCATGTTCTTCCCTTTTCTCCAACAGATAACCTATGATTGGTTTTCCACCATCCTTCTCTGGCTCTGACCATTGCACAGTCATCTCCTCCTTGGCGATCTTGGTGACCTCTGGTGCATCAGGAGCATCAGGTACCCTGAACTGGGTGCCAGCAACAATGGACTCACTTTGCACTGCAGGGCCAGGACCCATTTTATTCTCAGCACGGACTCTGAAGATATATTCATTACCCTCAATAAGACGGGTGACTTTAGCATTGTTGGTGATGACAGCGTTGGAGTGGACAGACCAGACTCCTCTCTTGGTCTCACATTTCTCAATAATGTAATTGTAGATTTCACAGCCACCATCATCCTCTGGAACTTCCCAGGCAAGATGGCACCTATCAGTAGTGATACCAGACACCTTGAGATCCCTGATTGGGCCTGGCCTATCCAGGACATTGACCTTAGCATGAGCAGAGCAGGTTCCTGCACTGTTTGAAGCAGTGACAACATATTTGCCACTGTCTGTGCGCCTGGCACCAGTGAGTAACAGCTTTGAGAAGTCAGCCCCACTTTCGATCTGGAGCCTTGGGCTCTTCTTCATCTCCTCTGTGCTCTCATCTTTGGTCCATTTGACATCTGGCTGGGGTTTGCCCTTCACTACTGCCTCAATAGGAATGGAGTCTCCTGCCTTGACCATAAGTGTTCCATCAAGTTTAATCTTAAGTTCAGGCTCTACAAGCTGTTCCTTAACCAATACTTCAGCTGTGGTTACCCAGTTGCTCTCACCTCCCTCATTCTTAGTCTGAACTCTAAATTGATAGATCTGGTTTTCAATGCACCTGTCAGCCATGAAATAAGTCTCTTTGATGGCACCCTTGTGAAGCCTCTCCCACTCTTCAGCCTCCTTTGGCTTCTTCTCAACATGATAACCGATGTTGCGACTACCACCATCGTAGTCTGGCTTCTTCCACTTCAGGAAGCAGAAGGTCTTGCCAATCTCAGAGATGTGGAAGTCAATTGGGTCACCAGGCTTCTCAATGGGATCAACTGCCAAAACAGGTGTCTTGGTCTCAGTGGGTGGACCAGCACCAATCTTGTTCTCTGCGCTGACACGGAAGAAGTACTCGCAGCCCTCAGTGAGAGGAGCCTTCATCAGACGCTTGGTGCAGTCACTGGAGACGACAGTCCACCCTCTCTGGCTGGGCTGACGGCACGCAATAGTGTACTGAGTGATCTCAGTGCCCCCGTTATCCTCAGGGTTCTCCCAAGACACCATGCAGGAGTTCTTCGTCACATACGCTACTTTCAGGTTCTGGCAAGCTCCTGGTGTGTCCAGGACATTGACAATAATGGTGGCCTGTGCTTGTCCACTACTGTTTTTTGCAACAATGGCATATTTACCATAGTCTGACCTCACTGCGTCATTGATGACCAGTTCACACAGTGGGTAGTTGTTGTTAATCTCAGTGCGCTTGTCTCTGGACAAGGCTCTTGCATCCTTGGTCCATGTGATCTCTGGGTCTGGTCTGCCCTTCACCCTGGTAATCAAACTTATGATCTGACCTGCCCTAACCGTCAAAGCATCGCGGCAGGACACATCAACAACAACCTCAGGCGGCACAAGGATGTCCTTTGCCAAGACAGTCTCAGCAAGCTCCCTGGGTTCACTGTCTCCAACCTTGTTGGTGGCCCTGATGCGGAATCTGTACTCCATTCCTTCAATGAGGCCTGGCACTCTGTAGGCACATATCTTGATGAGATCCTTGTTGATTCTGTCCCACTGGGCGGTTCCCGACTTCTGAGCCTCAACCACATAGCCTAGGATAGGACTACCTCCGTCTCTTGTAGGCTTGGTCCAGCAGATGTCCGCATAGGACTTGCTCCAGTCCTTCAGTTTAGGATTGCCAGGGGGTCCAGGTTTGGTGATGGCGCGTGTAGCCTTAATGGGGTCAGAAGTAGGAGAAGGCTCGCTGACACCAGCAACGTTCTCTGCAAATACTCTGAACTCATAGCTGTTGCCTTCAAACAGCCCTGAGACTCTGTATCTGAGATCCAGCACAGGAGTTTTGTTGACACGGATCCACTTTCCAGTCATTTCTCTGCGTTCAATCACATAACCACTAATGGGGCTGCCTCCATCATAGTCAGGCAGGGGCCACTGCACTGTCACAGCATTCTCTGTGATATCAGAGCACTCTGGCAGGCCTGGTGGACCAGGAGGGTTAAACATGTGCTTGGCAATAGTAGGAGGACTCTCAAGCCCTGCGCCAATGCCAATCTTGTTCTCAGCACGGACGCGGACAATGTACTCACGACCCTTCTCCAGCCTGGACACTTTGGCCTTGGTGCTGGTACCACTGGAACTCACGACAGACCAGGGCTCCCATGGTTTCTTCACATCCTTCTTTTCCACCACATAGTTGGTAATGGGTGTGCCACCATCATCCTTAGGTGCCCTCCACTGGATCATCATGTAATCAGGGGTGACCTCCAAGATGTTGACTGGCCCAATGGGTGGACCTGGAAGGTCCAGCACTGTGACGTGCAGAGCCACAGTCTTGCTTCCTGCAGGATTGGCCACAGTGAGGATATACTCTCCAGTGTCTCCCCTCTTACATTCAGGGATACTGAGGATGGTGGAGGATCCAGCAGACTCAATTTGATAGTGGCCCTCAGATATGATCTCCTTGCCATCACTCATCCATTTGGCGGTGGGGATGGGGATGCCTGTCATCTTGGCTGGAAGGACAACAATACTGCCAGCTTTGACAACAAGACCTTCAATAAGCTTCACATCCACTTCAATAGTTGGTGGCACTGAAGGAGGACAAAACATCAACAACATTAGGATGTTTTCATGCCTGAAAACAAGAGAAAGAACACCATTTGCACTAAAAATCAACTCCACTTCAATTTTGTTTCTTACATGTTTTCTCCTGGCAAGTGACAGGGACGCTAGTGTCAGGACGGCTTATGCCAATTGCGTTCTGAGACTTCACCCTGAAGCGGTAAGTCTTTCCCTCCACCAAACCAGTGACATGAGCATGGTTGTTGCTGACTGTCTTGAAGGTGACCCAGTCAGTTTGGCCATCTTCCTGGTGTTCCACAATGAAACCGGTGATTTCACTTCCACCAGTACGGTCAGGCCACTCCCATGCCAACCACACCTCTGTCTTATCTGCGTCTGTGTGGTGCAGGTTTTTGGGTGGGCCAGGGGGATCTTAAAGGTGTGGAGAAAACAACAATTAATTGCTGGTAATTGGTATACAATTGATATTCCAGTTGCTGAACTTTTTTTAGAATTCAGATCAGGCTCAAGAGTTAAATTACATACATAACATAATAATGACTTTTACTCACAGAGAGGATCGATAGCCTTGATGGGTGTCTTGGTCACCACAAAGTCACTCCTGCCAAACTGGTTCTCAGCAGCCACTCTGAACAGGTACTGGATTCCTTCCATAAGGTACATGGCCATCAGACTCAGCTTTTTATTGGCGGGAGAGACAGGCACCCACTGATCGGCAGCCACATCTTTCTTCTGCACAACATAATGGGAGATGACAGCACCCCCATTGTCCTCAGGGACCTTCCATGTCAGGTAGGCAGATTCACTGGTCACCTCGGAGACCACCAGGTCTCTGGGTGGAGAAGGTTTGTCTGGTGGGAACCCGAGTGGGTTAGAGTAAATATCAACATAAAATGTCCTCAATTTAAATATATTTTCCCTAGTGGAATGATGAAAAAACTAAGCTCCTGTTTGTAAATGTTGACACAATCTTTACAAATTGTTTTGTCCAAGACTAACCAAAACCAAAATTTATGATGGTTAACATTTCACTTACTCAGCACAAGCACGGTGACAGTTGCTGATTTCTTTCCAGCAGCATTCTCCGCGGTGATGGTGTAGTTGCCAGAGTCTGTGCGGACTGACTTCGGGATGAAGACTTTGCTGCCGGTGGCGGTGACAGCAACAGTTACGTGTGAAGGAATGTCACCATCATTCTTCTTCCAGCTGACGGTGGGTGTCGGCACACCCTTAATGGTGGCACTCAGGGTGATGTCAGTACCAAGCATTGCCAGGTGGTCACGTGCCATGTTGGCGTCCAACAGAAACTCTGGCGCCTCTGTGGAGGAAAATAGGAAGACATTACCGCATTTTGTATAAACAGCAAATGTAATGCATGCAATACTAAGCCAGCAGTTTAAATAATTAACAATGACACAGACTATTACCAGATCTAGATTGTTAACTTGTGAGCTAACATTTTTTTTTTTTTTTTTAGAGAATTCCTGATACAAATATCTGAAATAAATGTAAATATTATTTATCAGTTTTAGGTCTGTCCTTAACCTGCATTAGCCACAAAATCATCAGCTACATGTGTCTCATAATGACTAAGCCAAAGCATTAATTTCTACTGAAAAAAATTATACTATATATAATGGATAAAACCAAAGAGGAATTGTAAATCAATCACTTACCCAGTCTGTCGTGGACCTTGATGGTCTCTTTGACGTATGCAGGGTCAGATTTGCCAGCAGCATTTACGGTGAAGATCCGGAAGACATATTCCTGTCCATCGGCCAGGCCTGTCACCACATAGTGGAGGTCGGGACACTGCTCTGGCGTCTCATTGGCTGGATTCCACTCCACGGCACCGGGCTTCTGGTACTCAACGAGGTATCCAAAGATCCGCCCTTTTCCATCGTGGCGGGGCAACTTCCACTTCAGGCTGACTGAGTCCTTGGTCTTATCATAGGCCTCAGGGGTCACTGGAGGACTGGGACGAACTGTGAGGATGAAGTGTTATAGAGGACTGTAAACTATATGTTTTTAAAATATGTAAAGTAGCAACCAGTGTATGTATAACCTTCCTTTTAATTGACCCCAGGGAAGTTTTTTTTAATTTAACTGTATACGGATATAATACAAATACAAATAATACATGTTTTCAATGATTTTTGTTAAACTGACCAATGGGATCTTTGGCTAGGATGGGTTTAGAGGGTGGACTAGGGTCTCCAGTTCCAAGCTCATTCTCAGCCATCACCCTGAACTCATACTCGCAGCCTTCCACCAGGTCCTGGACTCGGTACTGGGTGGCAGGGTACAATGGATCTCTGGTGGCTCTGGACCATCTCTTGGCAGAGGGCTCCTTCTTTTCCAGGATGTAGTTAGTGATGGGCTTTCCACCATCACGAGGGCGGTTCCACAGCACGAGTGCGTTGGTGCCGTACACCTCTCTGACTGTTGGCATCTCAGGTGCCTCAGGGACTCCTAAAGGGTGGCCACAGAAGAAAAACTGGGTTTATCTGAGTGAAATCGATTTTATTCTGCAGAGCCCAAATTTATTTAGATGTGTAATCGTTTAATAAAAACTGTCTGATCTGTAGATTAAAAAAGAATCTGATGTCACACAAAATCAGGATAATTTTGTAATAGTAAATTTGTCTTGTTATTTTAGCTGCTTTTTGTAATTTTTCCAAGAGGATTTTGGCACAGTGATAAAGATAAATAAAATAGCACCTAGATTTAGATGTATATAATCAAGTTCATTTCCTGAAATAATTTCTGGGAGAACTAAAACAAGTGTTTACAGGATTTGAGCAGAACATACTGAAGAGATCTTTGGCTCTCATTTCCTCAGACTCCAGAGGGTCACTGATGCCGTACATGTTCTCAGCAGAGATTCTCATGATGTATTCCCTGCCCTCAGTTAGCTTGGGGATCTGAGAGAAAAACAAAAACAAAGAACATGTCAACATCTCCGAAGTCCAGAAACATGTTTTGTACTGGGATAAACATTCTGAGTTCCGGATGATTGCCGACTGGATTTTGGTCGACAATCCTTTCGGACATACCTTGCATGTGGTCTTGGTGGTGGCAGATGTCACCGTGGTCCACATATCTCTGTTGGTGTCTCTCTTCTCAATGATGTAGTTGGAGACATCGACTCCACCGCTGTCCAGAGGGGGTTTCCATGAGATTACCATGTACTCTCTGTGCACCTCGTCGAACACCACTGGGCCAACAGGAGGAGTGGGACGGTCTGCAGAGAGGAAATAAACAACGTAAATAACAAATCTGTAATGTTGCGATAAACTAATCTCTTTTCTTGTTTAGAAAAGCAAAAGTAATTGCAGTAATGCTTTTTATCTTTGAATTGCAGCTTTCAAGTCTGCCTCAGACAGTCAAATTTTAAATGTAAATGAATAGCATGAATACTCGTAGCGCCCTGCAGGCGTCAATTCTTAGACCTCTTACAATTATCAGTAATCCATAATTTAGTAGCTGCATCTTCATCTTTAGTTCCATTACATTTAATTCATGAGACTGGCTTATGTCAGCCTAAATATTCTACATGAGTTCTTTTTCTTTTTTTTTCTTCCAGTTATTATATGATTTGGCATTTACTTTGTTAATATATACTTGGGAAAATAAGAGAAAGGGAGAAAAAAAAATCTACATGAGTTCCATCTACATACCGACAACTGTGAGGTTGCAGACACCCTTTCTGGATCCAGTACTGTTCTCCACCACTACTACATATCTGCCACTATGCTCTCGCTGTGCCTTCATCAGTCCGAGCGACATGGTAGTCAGCGTGTTCTTGAACATGATGTGTTTGTCAGCCTTCAGTTCCTCATCATCTCGGTACCATGAAATGGATGGTGAAGGTTTTCCTGTGTAGCGTCCTTGCAGCAGGCAGCTCTCACCCACACGGATGATTATCTTATCGCGGAAGTCCAGCTCAATAGTTGGCGGCTCTGTAAGAACAGAAAATAGAAATTCTCTGTTATTTTGTTCAGCTGTTTTTTTTTAATCTGTGAAGATTAATTTATTTTCTGCTAATGATACTGATTTTCTTTTCTCAAATCTAAAATCTCTCAAATTGAACAGCAATAATTCAAGTCTGCAAAAGTAGTATTTTACAGACAAAATCATCCAAAACTAATGACTCCAATGTTGCCAATGATTCTGTAAACTAAATAAACACACAAAATGGTCCTGTTGGTAAAAAGTCCTCACCAAGTTCGTCCCTGCAGGTGATTGGTTTGGTGCTGAATGACGGCTTGCTTGGACCAACCTCGTTGACGGCAATGACCCTGAACTCGTAGGTGTCACCCTCCCTCAAGCCGTCAAATGTGTACTTCCTCTCCATCAGCTTCTCCTTTGTCAGCCTGGTATACTTGTCTTTGCCAATCATACGTGCCTCCAGAATGTACATGGTGATCTCTGAACCACCGTCGTACTTGGGCGCCTTCCAGGTGACGCTGATCAAGTCCTTGGTGACCTTGGTGACCTCAAGCTCCTCAGGGCGGTCAGGCACACCTGAGAGTAGCACATGTTTTATTTCTGTTATCTGAGAACTGTAACAGTTGGATAATGTACACGTCACTGATGACTGACAAAGGTGCAGAAAAAGATTATTAAAGAATCCTGACTTTTTTTTTTTTTTTTACAAAAATATCTTGTAAGTTGTCTTCAAATTAAGTAAAAATTCTGGCATTATCTTAAAATCCCTTTCCAATTTCAAAATTATGTTTTTAATGGCCTTGTTTCTAGATGCAGATTAGACTAGATTCTAGATTAGCAGTAATAGACCAGTGGTCATTATATTTATGTAATTAAACTCACTGATTGGTTCCTTGATGATAACTTCAGCTGCAGTCTCAACAAATGGCCCAATGCCGATGGCGTTCTCAGCAGCCACTCTGAAGAAATAGGCCTTTCCGGTGGTGAGCCCTTGAGCGATGGCATTCTGTCTGCTTGCAGTGAAGGATAATGAGGTCCAGGCCTTTCTCTCAGCCTCGCGTTTCTCTATAACATAGTTACTGATGGGAGAACCCCCATCGTTCTCGGGGAAGTACCAGTTGATCTTGCAGGAGTCGCAGCTCAGGTTCTCTGCAGTAAGGGGGATGCCAACGGGCCCAGGGACATCTAAAGGAGGACACAGACAGGTTTTCGATTTAAAAAATGCAAATATCAGAGAGTTTTGAGATGTCTCAATAATACACAAGAAAACATTTTACCTAGAACTTCCACGGTGATGTTTTTCGTCTTCTCTCCTCCAGCATTCTTGGCAGTCAACGTGTAAACGCCGAGGTGCCTCCTGACACAGGGTTTGATGACCAGAGCAGAGCTGATAGCTGTTGTCTCTACTTTAGCCTCAGGAGGCAGTGCAGCTCCATCTCTGCTCCAGGTGACCTCTGGGGATGGCTGGCCAGACACATAGGCGATGATACGGATCACGCCGCCGGCGTGGACCACCATCCTTTCCTTAACCGAGGCATCCAGATCCACCTCAGGAGCAACTGTGTAGATCAAATTTGACATTACATTCTGCTTTTTCCTACCAAACTAGATAAATACATCTTCAAAGGCCACACTGTTGAGAGAACAGGTTTGAAATGTGTAACACTGAGACTTTCAGAAAAACTCACTGGTTCTGTCGTTGACCTCAAGCACCTCTGGGACCTCTCCTGGCTCGCCATTACCAGCAGCATTGAAGGCGATCACTCTGAACTTGTATTTTCCACCAGTCTTCAGACCAGTGATAACAAGTCGAGTGCCACGGACTTCAGTCTCCTTGGCCTGAAAAAACACAAACATGGAGTTTCTAAGGATGCTCGTAAGCAAAGATCTATCTCTATAACCAAGTCGTATTCCTCGACCAGTGAGGATTTAGGATGTTGTGACTGATTTCCTCTCACCTTGACCCAAGCCTCAGTGCCCTCCTCCTTGTACTCCACCCAGTAACCCATGATCTTGGAGCCTCCGTCCTTCAAAGGAGGGATCCATTCCAGGTCCACTGTGGACTTTGTCCAATCAGAAACCTTTGGTGTCGGAGGAGAGGGTGGTGCTGCACGAGGAGACAGATGAGTGATTAACATCCTGCTCTACGTATTTGAAACTTGAAGTTGTCTGATTTCAGTGAGTGGCTCTTACAAATGGGATCTCTAGCGAAGGTGGGGTCTGTAGAAGCACTGGGAAGACCAGGTCCTGCTGCGTTGATGGCGATGACTCTGAACAGGTACTGGGAGCCCTCAATGAGTCCACTCACCACAAAGGACTCGCCCATGCCCATGGGACGGATGGGGTCGCGGCTGACACGCACCCAGCGTTTCCCTGTTGTCTCTTTTCTCTCCAGCCAGTAGCCGGTGATGGGAGTGCCACCATCGTCCTCAGGCTCCTCCCAGTTAATGGTCATGGAGTCCAAAGTGATGTTGCTGATGGTCGGCTTCTCACACTGACCAGGGACAGCTGCAGCCGGACAGACGGTAAGGATTATAGGTTAGAGGATTCAGATATTCATCGTGTATCAATACAACTGCAGTTTACTGTTTAATAAGTTCCATTACTTTCAGATACAAGAGGATATGGTCTGTGTACAGACTTCTTAAGTATTTAATATAATTTTTTTGTTCCAGTCTGACAATCAAAATCCATCTTAAACTTTAACTTACTGAAGAGGTTTCGGGCGACCTCAGGCTCGCTGTCCAGTGGCTCTCCAACTCCATATTTATTCTGCGCCATGATGCGAAACACATACTCGTGTCCTTGCATCAGATTCTCCACGGTCCAGATCCGGTCTTTGGGCTCATTCGTCACAGGGACCCAGGACTTCCTGTTGGCCACGCGCCTCCAGATGACATAGTTTGTGACTTTGGACCCACCATCATCCTTGGGTGGCAGCCAGGATAGTGTGATCTTCTCAGCTCCGATCTCCTCAAACTTGATGGGAGCAGAGGGAGGACCAGGCCGGCCTGAAAAAACAAAAAAACAAGTTTAGACTCTAGAAATCATCAGAGTTAATCATACCTGTAGATCAAAGTGATTTGTGTTCATGGAGCTATTTATTGCTTCTTATGGGCGTTTTTTTTCATGTTTTAAAAAAAAAAGGTTGTCCTTCAGTTATGATTAAATAAAACATGAAACTTCAGTGTAAAGATCAATGTTTTTGCCATAAAAAAAGTATTTTAAACATAATAGTGAGGATATTGTTGAAAAAATTGATTGTTTGTACCAAGCACATTGAGTCTCATCTCCTTGGAGGCCTTGCCAAGGCTATTGGAGGCCACAAGAGTGTAGAGGCCGGTATCGGGACGTTTGCCTTGCTGGATGAGCAGCGTGCAGCTATCATCCGATACGATCTTGTTGATGTGCTCGTCATACTGAACCTCCACCTTGTCGTCGGGCTTGTGGGGCGGAGCCTTGTACCAGGTGAGATTGGGGAACGGACAGCCACGGATCTTAGCCACAATGCCGATGTCGGAGCCCTGTTCGACCTCCATGAACTCCTCTAGCTCTATAGACGGAGTGCCTGCAGCGAAAAATGAGATTATGACACATTCTTTAATTTCAAATTTGAATTTTTATCAAATTTGTGCTAAGTTGTCAAGATTAGACATTAAGATTCCATGAAGCTGCAGTACTTTATATCAGTGACTGAACTGGCAGTCACTGATATAAAGAACTGCAGCTTCATGGAATCTATATATATATATGTATATATGTATATATGTATATGTATGTGTATATGTATATATATGTATGTATATGTATGTATGTATATATATGTATATGTATGTATATGTATATATATATATATATGTATATATGTGTATGTATATGTATGTGTATATATATATATATATATATATATATGTATATATGTATGTGTATATGTATATATATGTATGTATATGTATGTATGTATGTATATATATGTATATGAATCTTAATGATTGTGTACTAAATAGTCTTACAGGTCTGGTCCTGGATGACGATGGGTCCGGCTGTGGTTGAAGGTCGGCTGGCTCCGGCTGCATTGTAAGCCATCACTCTGAACTCGTACTCATCTCCCTCAGTCAGGTCCTCAACCTTGAACCTCGTGGTGTCCACATCTCTCCTATTACACCTGAAAGTCACAGACAGACATTCAAGCTTCAGAGAACATTCAGCAAAAAAATACCACAAGTACTACTACAAATAGAAAAACTAGGAGTCGCATGGATTATATATATATATATATATATATATATATATATATATATATATATATACGTATGTATATATATGTATATATATGTATGTATGTATGTATGTATATGTATATATATGTATATGTATATATGTATTTGGGTTGGGTCTTAGGTGATGGTGTACCTTGCCCAGGACTCCTTCCGGGTGCCGCTGGCATCCCAGCAGAGCAGATCCACACTGTAGTGAGTGACAGGTGAACCGCCGTCATTCTTTGGAGCCTTCCAGGTTAAAGTTACAGTGCCCTTCCTCACGCTCTGGATCTTCAACCTTGTCGGAGGATCAGGAGGATCTGCAGACACAAAAGATAAGATCACTCAATCATTCTAATTATTGTTGAGAAGAAGGAAAAACAAAATATGCAAAAAACCTAAAACTCAGTTCCTTATGAACTTTGAGGCACGCATTTTTATACACCTGTGTGATTTACATTGTATAGTGATGAAAAATGTATTAAGATCTTTTACATATATAAAAGTATAAGCATACTGTCAGAAAATACTAATCAGTAGAAGTCCTTAAGTAATTAATTTAAATTATACTTATATTACGAATTATATTAGTTTTAATATTATATTAAGTGTCATAATGCAGGTTTTTTTTTTTTTTTGTTATAAAATCTTGTGTCTGTGGACACAGTAGAAAACAGAAGAATAAATAATAAAAGTGAGTGTACGTACAAATTGGATCTCTGGCTTTGGTTCCTTCAATGGTCTCAGCGTATGGGCCGAAACCAAAGCGGTTCTCAGCCTTGATGCGGAACAGGTACTCCTGGCCATTGATGAGGTCTGGAACCACCATAGACTGAGCAGCACAGGCTGGGTTCACCTGAAAGAGTTGGACTTTATATTAGAGCATTTTCTAATAAATAACTTTGTAGTGTATTTTCCGCTGGAACAGTTAACAGTTAGCAGCAGGTTTGATCATACCTTGGTCCAGGCTTTGCCGTCTACCGTCTTCTTCTCGATGAAGTAGCTCTTCACTCTTTCTCCTCCATCGCACTGTGGAGGTTTCCAGGTAAGTCGGCAGGTTCCCCTTGTCACATCGCTGACTTTAAAGTCTCTTGGAGGTCCAGGCAGGTCTGCAGGTCCACAAACCAAGAAATTAAAGACTAAAAATTCTCACAGGTGAAAAAGATACCTTATTTTTTTTATTTAGGACTGCGTAGCAAGTATTGAATGAGCTTGTGACAAATAAAATCTGTTGAATCTTTACATACCAAGCACGTTGACTCTGACTTTGACCACCTTGTGTCCAGCGGGACTCTCTGCGTTGATAATGTATCGGCCACTGTGGTTCAGTTTGGATTCAAAGATCACAACCTCTGACGTTGTGTCAGTCGAGTGGATCTGAAAGGAAACCAGCACAATGTCAGAACTCACTGTATGACAGAGGTCAATTCTTATTAGTGTTCTAAAAAAGTTTCCATTCACACTTCCTCCACAGGCAGTTGTGGTTATAAAGATGCTTTTCAAGATACAATGCAGGTTTTTGTCCAACAAAGCAAATTACTTGGTACTTTGAATTTTATGCCTAAGTGAAAAAAAATGACCAGTTACATTAATTTACAGTCAGTTAAACTCTGAGGGGTCTGACCTCTGAGTCGACAGGAAGTGTGTGCAGTTCATTCTTCTTCTCGGTCTCAGCGGTTCCGTCAAAGGTCCAGGTGACTTTGGGAATGGGTCGTCCGGTGATAGTGGCAGGAATCCTGATGGTCCTTCCAGCTCTGCAGTTCAGCAGGTCATGAGCACTGATGTCCAGAGTCACCGTTGGCTCAACTGGAGAGCAAACACACACAAAAACAACACTTTCAGACAGCTGATATCATCAACAGAAGCAGTGCCTGTATTAGGAGCAGATCCACAGTCTGACTGATGTGTTGCTCTTACTCAGGATGTCCTGAACTATGATGTCGCCGGTCTTGGCGGGCTCCGAGTTGCCAGCTGTATTCACAGCGTAGATCCTGAACTTGCACTTCTTGCCCTCCTTCAGGTCTGGGACAGTGATTTCAGTGGATGGGTGGAGCTTATCAGCAGGGTTCACCCTCCTCCAATCAGGAGAGCCCTCCTCATGGACTTCGATAATATAACCCTTGATGGGGCTTCCGCCATCTCTGTCCGGGGGGCTCCAGGTGAGTGTGATGCTGCTCTTGGTCTTGTCTTTAACCTCGGGAGATCCAGGTGGGCTGGGAACATCTGAGAGAGGAGGTGGAATGTCAGACTTTATAATGTAAAATATTTAAATTTCCCTGTTTGCATAAGGTCTTAGTTAATAACGAAAACCTTAATAGGGTAACACTCACTGCAGGGATCCACAGCGAAGCGGCACTCAGAGGCTTCGCTGGGTGGTCCAACACCTGCAGCATTGCAGGCTGCAATCCTGAACTGGTACTCAGTTCCTTCAATGAGCCTCAGCACAGTATACTGCAGACCCTTCACTGCCGGTTTAGTGACTGGAGCTCGGTTGACACGACCCCAGTACACAGCGCCACGCTCCCTCTTCTCCAGCCAGTATCCCTGGATGGTGGAGCCACCATTATCAAGAGGAGGATCCCAGGTCAGGGTCATGGTGGTTGCTGTGGCGGCAATAATTTTGGGGTTACGCGGAGGGCCAGGGAGGCCAAACGGATCCCTGAGCTGGACTTTCTCTGAATCGCAGCCATCACTGACACCATACTTGTTCTCAGCTTTGATCCTGAACTGGTAGGTACCATTCAGGTTCAGTTTGTAGACCTGCAGGAGCAAAACATTATTCTTTTTTACAGTGCAACATAAGATGAAAACACATGATTATGACGATGTAAATACATTTATTCTGAGCCTATATTTTATTGATTTGTTATTTTGTGATCATTTTCACTAATTACATTGAAAATAAAGACTATTCGGGAACTTGGTTCCTTGTTTCACACTAAGTTTGACCACAACCAAAGATCACAGAAACATTACATTTGGGTTTGTTTAATGTTCTCACACTCTTTCAAAGAAAACATCATTTACATTAGGCTATTAGTCTATTGAGTTTTGAAAGTGAGTTAAACCTTTTAAGGAAGTCTGGAGTTGGGATGAATATCTCTTCTGAGTGACAATTGAGTATCTGAATCACCAGCTGGTTAAAGAAGCTATAACTCACCCCAAATCTCCTGTCGATGAGGTTAATGGTCAGAACTTCAAAGTCGGACTTCTTCTTGCTGGCGTCTCTGCGCTCCACGATGTAATTGGTGATCTCACTGCCTCCATTGTCCTCTGGGGCATCCCAGGTCAGGTAGCATGATTCTGCCTTGATGTCTGAGACTACAACGTTTCTCGGAGGAAGAGGGCGGTCTGAAAATGCATGGTGGGGTTAATGTAATGCTCATTATGTTGAGATGATAAAACAATGGAAACTAAACCTGACCTGAACTGACCTGGAAACTACACATTCAAAATTTTGTTATTTGTAGATGTTCTTACCAAGGATCTCGACATGGATAACATGCTGAGCTTTGCCGTAGCAGTTTTCAGCCACCAACTTGTAGTTGCCCTTGTCCTGTCTGATGGTGTCTGGGATGGCAATCCTAGTGTTTATAGTCGTCCGGTTCACCTGAAGATGAGAAGGCAAAACACAAATGAATCGTACACAAGGCAGTTTAAATGTACTTAACAAACATCAAAACTCTAAGCATACTCTAACCTGGATCTGGCCTGTAGTTGAGATATCATTCTCTGGAACAAAATGTTGGACATACAGAATGAGCAAATTCCATGCCCACATGAATGAATCAGTTCTCACCTCCTCAGTTTCCATTGTCATCTTCTCTTCATCAGGCTTCTCAAGTACCAGATCGTCCTTCATCCATTGAAATGTTGGCAGAGGAAGTCCCTTCACCTCTGCTGGGATGTCGATAGCTGAGCCTTTCTTCACAATGATGGCATTGCTCTTGAAGAACTTCAGGATGGTGATGGTTGGAGCAACTGTGGACAAAAAAACATGTTTTTTCAAGAGTCTCACCTGGCCAGATCAGCCTCACAAAATCAGGTTTCTTTTACAAAAGTGAGTTCCGTACTTTCATCATCCATGATCTTGGCATTGATGGGCTTGGAGGGATCTCCATCCCCAACCTCGTTCACAGCTTTGACGCGAAACTGGTACTCTTGGTTCTCTGACAGGTTCTCAATGGTTCCGCAACACTCTGTGAAGATCTTGCGGTTTGCCACATCAAACTCATTGCTGTCAGACCTCATCTTCTCAACATAGTAGCCTCTGATTGGGCTGCCACCGTCAGTGCGAGGTGGTTGCCAAGCAAGGGTGATGGTAGACTTGGTTCTTTCAGTGTAGTGCAGCTTCTCTGGAGCAGAGGGAGTACCTGGAATGTTGTGGAAGAGTTCAGTCAACACTTAAGAATGGTGACTATGAGGAGTAACAAACCCTCTATGCTGTTTCTTTGATATATCCATCCATCATCTGTACATATTCTATGTACGCCGCATAATCCTCTGCAGGGTCGCGGGGGGGCTGGAGCCTATCCCAGCTGACTTAGGGCGAAGGCAGGGGACACCCTGGACAGGTCGCCAATCCATCGCAGGGCCACACATAGAGACGAACAACCACACTCTCATTCACACCTACGGACAATTTAGAATGATCAATTAACCTCAGTATGTTTTTGGACTGTGGGAGGAAGACGGAGTACCCGGTGAAAACCCACGCTGCACAGGGAGAACATACAAACTCCACACAGAAAGATCCCAGGCGTCCCAACCGGGACGCGAACCGGCGATCTTCTAGCTGTGAGGCAGCAGTGCTAGCCACTGGGCCACTGTGCAGCCCTCTTTGATATATTTTCTCTGAAAAATTGTATGATGTTAAATGTCAGTCAAATTTTAATGGAATTACCTTTGGGATCTTCGGCAAGGATGGGTCCCAGGTCGGCTGGAGCTCCATCGCCGTACTTGTTCCTAGCAACAACCCTGAAGTCGTACTCCTCGCCGGCCAGAAGACCTTGGATGTCGCACTTGCAGGAGGCAGTTTCAATGGGCTGGCGGAAGAGTTTCATTTTGGCATCCTTTCTCAGCACCTCGTAGCCGATGATGTCACTGCCACCGTTATCCACGGGGTCGGACCACGTGATTGTGATGTTCTTCTTGGTCACCATCACTGTCTTCAGGTCAACCACTGGTCCGGGAACATCTACAGAGACACAGGCCAGTATAATTGTCAGCTGTCATGTGCCTCGTTGTGCGTAGGATTTCTTGCCCTATAAGATTCATATTTATGATTCTTATAAACTCAGTGTAGTTTTTCTCTCATTTTTCAAAACATTTTATGTATGGGATCTACTGGACTTTTGAATGTGAAACCTTGATGCTGTGTATTCATTCAACACTGACCCATAACGTCCACTCTGGTTTCAGCAGTCTTGGTGCCACTGCTGTTGGTGCCAGAGATCTGGTACTTTCCGTGATCTGCCCTTACAGCCTTCTTGATAAACAAAGTGCTGTTCTTTCCCTCTGTTTCCACAATCATACGTTCCTTGTCGATTTCTGCTTCATCTTTGACCCATTTGACTTCAGGTTGGGGTCTGCCAGTCACTATGGCGGGAAGCTTCAGTGGCTCGCCAGCCTTGATGATGACACCGTTCTTTACGGAGGAATCAAATTCCACATTTGGAGTTTCTGAATGACAGAGACAGAAATATTATGAGTAGGCGTTTTTCTAGGCAAAACAACTGAAAGATTGTCTTTTCTTAGTGCTAAAAGCATCCAAAATAAATGTCTTGTTCTTCCCTGTTAATAATAAAACCATCAGTACCTTGAGGCTCTATGACCTGGACAGGTTCAGTCACACCAGGAGCTCCAGGGCCGGCATCGTTGACTGCGATGACACGGACATAATAATCTGCTCCTTCGGTCAAACCGGTCACAGTGTATGTCAGCTCTTTACACCTGAACTCTGTGCTACGAGTCCATTCTTTCTCTCCGACCAAAACCTGTGATTAGAAATCAAGGTTTTAACATCACAGTTCCAGGTAAAAAATTCACAAAATTTCCAACAAGTTATTTTGCATCCAAGAGTCAGGTACTGTACTCATTTTCTGTACCTTCTCAACATGGTATCCCAGGATGTCTCCTCCACCATTGTACAGAGGAGGCTTCCAGGCCACGATAATAGAGTCCTTCCCAGTGTCCACGATCCGTGGTGTGGGTGGGCCAGGAGGCACTGGATAGGAGAAAATGTGAGAGAAAGAATTAACTCAATTCGCATAATGAAAGTTTGTGTTCTGCAGCACACAGCCAAACAGTTGGTTTTGGGAAATATCTTACAGTTTTTCTTTGGTGTCTTTTTTGGCCTAGGCATATTTTAAGTAATTTCAATAAATTATAAAACCTACTACAGCGAATACTTTGAAGTAAAAATAAACAGCTGCCTGGAAGGACAGAAATCCAACTTAAGTCTTGACACTATGCCTTGGGAAATGTTCAGCATGAACAGTTTAAACCATGCAGAAATACTGGTTTGGTCATTTTAAGTTGTGTTTACATCATGCCAGGTTTTATTTCATAATCACTGTATTAGAAATGGAAGAAACCATCTCATCAGAATTTGTGAAAAGTACTTATTTGTTTCAATTTAATGCCTGCATTTACTTATTCTAGATAATTTAATTGCTTAGCCATTAGGGTTTGCTATCATTAAAGATTAGCTTTTTAAGACAGGGACAATGTTGAAGCCCTTGATAAAAGCCCAGAATAAAATGTATCAAATGCTCTTCAGAAAGTCTACTGGGATTAGGTATTTTGTAATTATTGGGCTGATCTAAAAGACTTCAGCAGTCTAACATTTTTAAATCACGATGATCTGACAGAAATTACAGATTCCCAAAGATTGAGCCTCCATTAAGAACTTACAGATGGCGTCCATGGCAATGGTGCGTTCGGTTGGCTCGCTGAAGGGCCCAGGCCCGGCCAAGTTCTCGGCACACACTCTGAAGATGTAGGTGAGTCCCTCCATCAGGCCGGTGATCTTTACCTCCAGAGAGTTGAGGAGGGCGCGGTTGACTCTGGTCCAGTGTTTGCTGTTCACCTCCTTCCTCTCGATCCAGTAGCCCAGGATTGGGCTGCCGTTATCCTTTGGTTCATGCCAGGAGATGTGGGCACTGCTCGCTGTAACCTCATGGACTCTGGGGGTGTTGGGAGCATCGGGAGGATCTGAGAGGGGAGGATAAATGTGATTGATGCAATTCTCATTTTACATTACTGGAAAAAAGGGAACAGGATAAAGGGTCATTCATTCTTCAAGTGCTGCGAAAGTGTGTGTATATATGTGTATATGTGTATATATATATATATATATATATGTGTATATATATATATATATATATATATATATATGTGTATATATATATGTGTTAATTTTCAGTTCTCTGCTCACCAAACTGGTTCTTGGCCACCAGTGGGTCGGAGATACAAGCTGGCCCGCAGCCGAACTTGTTCTCAGCAGTCACTCTGAAGATGTATTCCTTCCCTTCGATGAGTTTGGTGACAGGGAAGCTGGTGCCCTTTAGGGTGGAGGTGATGGTGATCCAGCCGATCTCATCGTTTTTGTTGTCCTTCTTCTCCAGGATATAGTTCAGGATCTCACTGCCACCGTCATCCTCGGGAGGCTCCCAGTTACAGATGACCGAGGTGTCCCTGATCTCATCGAAGATGAAGTTAATAGGAGCGCCAGGTTTGTCTGTGACAGAGCAGAGTCAGGTCAACATTGAATCTCAGGAGGATTGAAGGAAACTCAAAGAAGAAATAAATGTTTTACCGAGGACGTTGACAAAGCAGGTGGCAGAGGCAATGCCATGAGTGTTCTCCACCTGGATGGTAAAGTTGCCATGGTCGGCCCTGACGGCATCACGGATCATCACAGCAGACTGACCCCTCTTGGTCTGATCCATACCCAGACGCTCACGCAACGGAGTCACAAACTCCTCCTCTGGTTCAGGAACCTTAAAGTAATGAAGGAAAGTGTTATTAATTCCTTTAAAATATTGAGAATAGAAACACACAAGAATATTCAGGACACACAGATGTCACACACCTTGGCTTTCGTCCTCTTCTTCTTGATGATAGGGACAATCGTTTTGGCTGGCTCTTTGGTGACATCCTCGTTATTCCTCATCCAGGTGACCTTCGGATATGGAGACCCCGAGATGTAGGCATCAATGCGGATTTCTTCACCCTTCTTAATGCAAAGACCAGACTGCACACGAGCATGGAGGGTGACCTTTGGTTTATCTGAAAGTGGAAGTAGAGTTATGAAATGTAGGCAATTTTTATTTACATTTAAAGCTCAAAAACACTTAAATATATATATGTTTTGTAGTATTTCTTACCGACAGGGTCTGCAGCCTTGATGGGCTGTGAGCTGCGGGATGGCTCACTGACTCCGGCTGCATTCTCTGCTCTGACCCTAAACTGGTACTCCATGTCCTCCTTCAGGTCTGTTACAATGAATGAGAAACCGGGGACCAGGCTTGGGGTGACCCTCTCAAAGCGGTCACCATCCTTTTCAATCTTCTCCACAATATAGCCTTGGATGGGACAGCCGCCATCATTGTCCGGAGCCTTCCAGGTGACCATGATGGACTTGGAAGTTGGATCGTGGGCTTCCACCTGGATCGGTGGGTCTGGTTTCTCTGTGGAGTACATGTAGCATCTCATTTTATTGTCAAGATTTTGTGATATAGACAGTTTCTAAGACAGAAAGTAACAGATAATTGTGTTGCGTCAGGTTAATTTAAAAGACTATTCACTTGTATTGACCCAGTTTTACAGAAGATTTAAAAAAGACTTAAGTCTAGCAGATCTGTGAGGCTGTACTTGCTAATATCAGTATGCTAACATGATCACACTAACAAAAGAGTTAAATCCTATCTGATGTTACTGAGTTGAAAACATGACTTACGTTTGACTTCCTCTGTGAGGACGGGGTTGCGTAGCTCTAGATATTGTCCGGCTCCGACCTTGTTGATGGCCTTCACTCTGAAGTAGTACTCGCAGTTGGTGTAGAGTTCTTTGACGATGTGGGTCATGACGTTCTCTCCAGACATGACAGGCATGTAGGTCTTCTTGGAGGCTTCGCGGCGCTCCAGGGTGTAACCGACAACCGGGGTGCCACCGTCGTCCTCTGGGGCTTCCCAGCTGATCTTGCAGGAGTTCTTGGTGATGTCACTGGAGGTGATGTCTTTACACTGACCGGGGAGTCCTATGGAGAAGCAAAAATGTGTCACGAGATAATATCTCACTAAATGAGATTCCTCCATTGACAATTATCAGTAGGAAAAAAAAAAAAAGTGAGTGTTTTACAAAAGGACATCATTAATGGACTGCACACGTTTTACAACATATAACACAGCACAGTGCTATATATCTTAAGCACAGTTTTATGGAGGAAATCTTACCAATGACTTTGACGTTGACAGTGCCGGTGGCGGTTCCAAGGCTGTTCTCCAGGGTGATGGCATAGGCGCCGGTGTCGGCCCGCGTGCACTTGAGCAGCTCCAGGTGAGCGCTGTTCATCTCCACTGTCATGGATAAGCGGTCATCAGCCTTGCACTCGATCGCGTCCTTCTGCCAGACCATCTTGGGTGTCGGAATCGCTCTGTAGGGGATCTTCAGGTGCAGCTTCTCACCCTCAATCACAACCACATCCTGTGCCTCCAAATCCATGGTTGGAGCACCTTGGGACCAGAGGACAGGATTATTATTTAAATTATCAGTGTTTTGATTTTCCCTCTTTTAAAATTTTAATTCCGTCAATGCTTACAGTCGGGATCCTTGGTGAAGACTTTGTCAGAGATCTCAGAAGGATCGCTCACACCAACAGAGTTAATGGCACGGACCCTGATGACGTACTTCTTCTCTGGTTTGATTCCGTCATCAATCCTGAACTTGAGTTCCTTGATGGGCCTGTTGTTGACCCTGAGCCACTTCAGCTCAGGACGGGCCTCGGCCACCTCCACATGGTACCCGGTGATGGGGCAGCCGCCGTCTTTGGCTGGAGGCTTCCAGGTGACGTTGATGTGCTCCCTGCTGGCGTCAGGGATGGTGACTTCCAGAGGAGGAGATGGAGCACCTGAATAAAGAGGAGAATGTGGGGTGTGTGAGTTTAAACCTGAAATGTTTTTTTTGTTTTAAATTATCTATATTCATCAACAGAATAACTCACTGGTTGGATCCTCGATGGTGAGAATCTCAGTGGGTTCGCTTGGGTCTCCAACTCCAGCCTCATTCTCAGCTCTGACCTGGAACTGCACCTCAGTGCCTTCGTCCACATCTGTCACCTTGAACTGAGACTGTTTGTCTGGAGTCTTGCAGCACTTCAGCCAGCGAGTTCCCAGCTTTTCTTTCTTCTCAATCACGTACCTGGGAAGTAAAAGGTGATTGTCTTATTATTATTTTTTTATATACTATTATAATCCCAAATTGGGAATTTCTTTTTTCCACTCACATTACACACAGGCATGCAGTGAAGAGGAGATGAATGAAAGGGCTACCACACATGCTACGGCGCCCAACGAGCAGTGTTAGGGGTCGTTGCTTTGCTCAAGGACACCTCAGCAATGCCCGGGATATGAACTAGTATTCTCCAACTGCCAGTCCACATCGTACTTGTTTTGGTCCGAGTGGGACTTAAACCGGCGACCTTCAAGTCCCTAAGCCAAGTCCCCAAGGACTGAGCTATATTAAATAGTTTTTCAACTGTTCAACAGCAACACAAAAGGTGAAGACAAACAAGGAGTATGTTTAGATTGTTAGCTGTTGCTTCATGGCCTTATTATCCAGAATGTCTCTATTAGGCACATTATGCTAAACGTACACTGTTTCATAGCAATCCAAGCACATTTTCAGCGGTTTCTAGTCTTACTTGGTTATGGGTCTTCCACCATGGCTCTTGGGGGGTTCCCATTTCAGCTCCACATGTCTCTTGGTGACCTCAACCACCGTTAGAGCATAAGGGGGTCCAGGAGTTGCTACAGAGAGAATGAGCAGCATTAACATCCATGCAAGACTGCTTCGGAGACTTGCAGAATAAATAACACTTAAACTCTAAATTTCTTCTACTTTCCAGTGGGCCTGGCCTATATTTGGACTCACTGTCCAAACTCCTGTTGAGAACTTACTGAATGTGTCCTTGGCGAGCACGGCGTCCTCCAGCTCACAGAATTCTCCCATTCCCGCGGCATTCTCGGCAGCAACACGGAACACATACAGCGATCCTTCGTTGAGAGGAGTTACTGTGTACTTGAGGTCCTTAACGGTGGTGTCAACGGCCTGCCAGGCTTTACGCCTCACATCTCTCTTCTCCACCACATAGTTGGTGATGGGCGAACCTCCGTCGCTGCTTGGAGCCTGCCACTTCAGGTCAGCATTAATCTTGGTGATGTTGGCCACCTCCAGCCACTGAGGAGCAGACGGAGGGTCTGCGGAAAGAAAAGCAAGGTAAAGGAGAATGAAAAACAGGCACCATTGGTCTGATTGTGAATTACTTTATTTTATGAATGTATTTCTTTAAACCCAAACACATAAGATATGTTTTCAGAGTTATTAAGTCCTGGTCTTACATGTCCTTTGCCAAGGAATATTTGTATCCCTAGTAGAAGAAAGGGAAATAATCCAAAATACCATCATTCAAATCTTATTCAGGACCTTCACAACTGCTCTATAAAAAAACTTGACTTTCTGTCATTGAGTTATGACAGAGAGGTTTATTAAGTGGTCTCACTGAAGGAATGGCACATTTTCCTTCCTAAAAAGTAAAATTCTCTTAGAGAAAGATGGACTGTACTGGCCAGAAAATAGTAAAGAAAAACAGAGCAAATGCTGCTCCAAGTAAGTATTAGAATATTGGTCATAATAATAATAAAAGAGACCTGAGTGCTGATATTTTGGAATTTTTAAAAGACTGTAATAGTCTCAGACACACCCCTCCTGCTGCCCCAAAGTTGGACTTACAAAGCCTCTCCTTGCAGACCACGGGGTCGCTGGGCTCACTGGGTTCACTCTCGCCAGCTTTGTTGACGGCCTTGACACGGAACGAGTACTCCTGCTTCTCCATCAGGCCCTGCAGCTGGTGCTCTGTCTGAGGAATATCCTCTGCAATGCGGATCCATTCCTCACTGCCTGTTTTCTGGAACTCGATGATGTAGCCGTCAATCTTAGCACCGCCGTCGTGCTCTGGTCTGGTCCATGCCAGCAGGGCTGAGGTCTTGGCAATATCCCTGATGACGGGTTTACCAGGAGCCCATGGAGGATCTGAAGAAGATTGTGGAGTTATACATAATTAAACTGTGATTATGATGTAACAGCCCTTAAAAATGTAAAACACATTGTTTTACTAATTTTCGACATACCAATAGGATCTTTGATTAGGATGGGATCAGTTTCTGCACTTGGTTTTCCAGGTCCAGCCAGGTTCTCAGCCAGAACACGGAAGCGGTACTTCTTCTTTGTGGGGAGTCCCTTCACTCTGCAGCCACATGACATCAGAGTCATAAAAATATTCCCCATATTTCCTCTCTATATAAAAATCGTTCACTTTGTTGGCTGATGAATTTTAATCATGATTCCTGTAATCTAGCAGTGTATTTACCTGAAGGTCGTGTCCTTAATGGGCAGTTTGTTGCATCTGATCCACTTGTCGCTCTCGGGATCAAACTTCTCGACCCAGTATCCGGTTATTGGACTGCCGCCATCCTCATCTGGCTCGAACCATGTCAGAGTCACGGCATCCTTCGCAATGTCTGATGGAGTGACTCTGGTTGGAGCACCAGGGGGATCTGAAACACACAGAGAATGATGTGATTTATCATCTTATGATTCATCATCTTATACTATCTTATAGCAAGTCTTTAAAAATTAGCATTTACGTTAGATAAATCCGTAGAATAAAGAAACCTACCAAAAGAATACTTTGCAATGATTGGCACATGCTCTGCAGGCTCGCCGATGCCGTACTGGTTCTCAGCACTGATCCTGAAGATGTACTCTTTCAGGGCTATGAGCTTGCAGGCCTTGAAGGTTGTGTGTTTCACCGTGGCTGACAGCTTTACCCACTCCTCTTTGTCAGTCTGCCGACTCTCTACAATGTAGTTAGTAATGGGCGAACCGCCGTCATCCCTGGGAGGGTTCCAAGCCATAACACATGATTCATTGGTGATCTCGGAAATGTCGAAGGCAGCTGGAGGGCCAGGTTTATCTTAAGAGGAGGAGAAGGATGATGATTATCTCAGTTTAGTGTTTTATTTATTTTACAACATTGCCTTTTATTTCATTACAGCATCAATACCAAGAATGTTGACATCGATGGTGGCGGTGGCGCGTCCACAGATGTTGACTGCCTCAATGATGTAGGTGGCGGTGTCTCCTCTGGTGGTGTTGCCAATGCTCAGCTTGGAGTGTCCCGGCTGGGTGTCAATGGCGATGCGGTCATCAGCCCGTAGGACTAGGTCGGCTTTTGTCCACTTCACTCGAGGATCAGGCTTTCCTTTGACATCAGCAGGAAGCTCGATCTTGGTTCCAGCCCTGGCCGTCAGACCAGCCAGCAGCTTCACATCCAACTGGATCTCTGGAGGATCTTTTGGAATTTTTACAAGGAGTGAGAAAAACATAGCTCAGAAAATTACTTATAATTCCCAATGCTCTTACTCCCAATCTGATTACTCCTGATCCCATTCTATGCCTCAGTACGAGCTCTTCATAAACAGGTTGTAAACGTCTGCATAACCGAGATATTTTATGTATGTTGCTTTTGTAAATACTAACCAGGTCCCACAAATAACATGTAATCTAATTCATGTTCCTGCTCTGAATCCAAAATCTAGTTCAGAAGGATTTGAAGGTAGCTGGCCTACCTCTGGCGTCAACAGCCTGGATCTCATCGGTGGCCCGGCATGGTCGGCCAGCACCCAACCGGTTGAAAGCTCTGACTCTATAGGCGTACCACTGACCCTCGATCAGGCCGGTCACCTGGAATCTGTGAGCACAGAGCAGTACCTTATACACAGCTGACTGGAAATGTAGGACTGGGAAATAGTCATAAATGGGCACTAAAAAACAGTCAAACAAGGAAACGCTCTGCCTTTGTAGAAGCTTTTCATAAGCATAATTTTCTGACACAAACTTACTTCAGTTCAGGGAGAGGGTCACCACATGGTTCCCACTTATCCGTACCACGCTGACACTTGTCCACCACGTAACCTTTGATCGGGGCACCGCCATCGTACCTTGGAGTCTCCCAGGACAAGAAGATGCTCTTGCCACTCTTATCGCGCCATTTCAGGTTCTCAGGAGGATCGGGTACAGCTGGGGCAAAGTGAATACACGTAGATGAGATTTTTTTGATGTTTGTAAAAAATATATGGATCTGGTGATAACGTTACATCTCCACAACTTAATTTTCTACAAAAATAAAGGAAACCCTTGTTTTTAGCCTTGATGTACTAAGTTCATCTTCAGCAGAAATACTCACTGGCAGGAGAGGAGACATTGACAGGCTCGTCGATATATGCCGGCTCTCCCGGTCCACATTTGTTGCAGGCAATGACACTGAACAGATATTCCTTTCCTTCGATCACATCTGTGACTGTGTGCTCCAGGTCTAAGATACCAGTTGCCACCTGGAAAAAGCATCATTGCAATTATGAGGGGCAAAAGCTACAGTACACATAATCCTCTTATTTTGCATAAACACAACATTCTTTAGTGCTGTTGGGGAGAAATTTTGGGTTTATCTGTATTTTAACCCTAATTTCATTGCTGCTGGCTTTTTAATTGTTTTGCATTCATTAATTGAAACCCAAAAAGACATTTAAAGAGCTCCTGCTGATGAAGCTGTTATGGTTCAGTCATGTAGATTCTTTGACAGCACTACCACTAATGAGAAACTCAGACATACTTTGGCCCAGGTCTTGCGGGACACTTCTCTCTTCTCGATCTGGTAGTGGGTGACTGGACTTCCTCCATCGTGCTCCGGAACCTCCCACATCAGGTGGACATGGTGTCGGGTTACCTCAGCAACCTTGAAGTCCTTAGGAGCACTGGGGCATGCTGGGAAAGTAAATGTACCAAATAATATATTAGCAAAAAACTTGCTTAACTGTGAATCAGAGTTTTTGTAATTGGTTGACAAAATTCATATAAAGTCTGTTTTTCATTCATTGAAAGCATCAGAAATATAAATAAATGTTCCATTTGCTTGTACTTCATATTATTATGAAATGTATATTTTGAAATTACCAATGACGTTGACTTCGATCTCTCCAGAGACAGACGAAACATCGTTCTCCAGCTGCAGGGTGTAGGTGCCTTTGTCTGGACGGACACTCGGCATGATTGTCAGCTCAGTGTACGTGGGCTTTGTCACCATGGAGACACGCTCATCCGCGGCTGTCAGCTCCTTCTCTCCAAAGGTCCACTTGGCGACAGGGGTTGGGTATCCAGTGATGGGGACTCTGATGGTGAGAGGCTGAGGGACGATCACCTCCAGGCCGTTCCGGAAGGCACTCAGGTCCAAGGTTGGACCGACTGCAGGGAGAGAGAGAAGTCAGGATTCAGAGACTTCCTGAATTCCAGTTATAGTTCTAAACAAAAAAAAGGGCAATGAAGTAGTCCTTAACTTTTTGTATAATTTCCTAGAAAGTTTTCTGGTAAGAATTATGTACATGATACTATGTACCATATACTATTTAATACAGGAAACTAGACAAAGCTCTTTTACTTAGCATGTAGTTGAATTTATGTGCAGTTGAACTGCATGTTAAATTCATTTATTATATTTTAATACTAATACTACTACTACTACTACTACTACTAATAATAATAATAATAATAGTAATGTATTGTGATAATCTATGTCCTATTATTGTTAAAAATTACTGTTTCAAGTTTACTTCTTTTACAGTGAACAACATTAAGATTCTTGTTGGTTTCTGCAAACAATCACAATTTTAATACCATGATCAAACCAAGACTTACTGATTCTCTGTCTCTGTCTATAATATTATAGATTTCTTGTGTCTGTTTACTCAAATTCCAAGATCATCTTTGAATATCTTTAGGGTCGTTAAAGGAATTTAAAATAAAATTCTACTGATTCTTGATTCTGCTCCATTTATTTCATACCGTGAGGATCGTCAGCAAGTAGTGGTCCGACTTGCTCAGCTGGATCAGAGCAACCGGCGGCATTCTCAGCAAAAACTCTGTAGAGGTACTTCTGACCTGGTTTCAGACCAGACACCTAAAGAGAACAACAAAACAATAAACACAATGGTTATCTCTGATCAACAAATGAACACAACCCAACTGTAACAGAAAATGGGGAAAAACAGGAAATAAAGCTTCATAAAAGACAAACATGGAAAATGTATAACTGTTTTTCTTAATTGTTCTTACAAACAAGTAAATGCAAATTTGATAATAAGGCAATAAAAATGAATTTAGAAACAGGTTAAACTCTGCAATAATCTCATTACTCTGTAGGAGAGGTCAGGACACAGTCTGGCATTGCAGCGGAGCCACTTTTCGGTGCCCTCGTCACATTTCTCAATGATGTAGCCAGTGATCATGCTGCCACCGTTGCTGGTCGGTGTCTCCCAAGTCAACGTGACTGCTGTCTTAATTTGGTCGCAGTAGTTCAGATTCAGAGGTGGGCTTGGCCTCTCTGCAGACACAGCAGAAGTGGAATAAATTAAGTTAGACTGAATGTTTTTGTCATCTCATGCCTGAAAAATACATCAAACATCTGGTTTCTACTCGCCAATGGGATCCATTATTTTGACGGGGCTGGTTGCGGCGCTGGGCCTGCCGATGCCGGCCTTGTTCTCAGCGCGGACTCTGAAGATGTACTCCTTGTTCTCCACTACATCATTCAGTGCTGCAGAGCGATCCTTGGCGTCACAGACCATGGCTGCCTCCCACTTCACGGAGGTCCTGTCACGGAGCTCGATCACGTAGGCGGTGATCTCAGAGCCTCCATCAAACTTGGGGGGCTCCCAGGCGACTGTTGCACCAAACTTATTCACAGAGGCGACTGCAACATTTTCTGGAGCGTCAGGAACATCTGATGGTAGAAAACAAACACATGAAGGACTTGATTGGATTGAAGTGTGGGTAAAGTATGGGAATGTAACAGCAGGTTTGGGTATGTCTTACCAAACTTGTTCTTGGCCTGGACAGCATCCTCTGTGGTGACAATGGGTCCACTGCCGACACGGTTACGTGCGCAGACTCTGAACAGGTAGAATGATTCTTTCTGGAGGCCGCTGACGCTGTACTCTGGAATATCAGCACGGTCTGTCGCCAGTGTCCAGGTCTTGCGCTTTACATCGCGTCTCTCCACCACATAGGCCACAATCTTGCTTCCACCGTCAGTCTCAGGTTCCTCCCAGGCCAAACTAACTTCACCATCAGCAGTGTCAACCACTCTCAGGTTCTTGACGGGTCCGGGCACGTCTGGGTAAAACAACGTGACATTAAAAACTCTTATGACATCGGCAGGTAGACCTCAGATCTAATCATCTGTCAATGATTTAGACTCACCAATCACATCCAGGTTGATGAACGCCTCTCCCTGACCGTGCTTGTTCTTTATCAACACCTTGTACCGTCCCTGGTCCTCCTTGCTGGGGCTCTTCAGGCGGTACTCAGTCTTATCGGCAGAGGTGTCAATGTTCTGGATGGGCAAACTGGTCCCCTCGTAGAACCACTCAGCGTCAGCGCGAGGGTAAGCGTCATAGGGCACTGTCATGATGAAGGGCTTACCAGCATCTGTTACCAGATTCTGGTCGGTAGTTTTGATCTTTGGAACAGCTGCAGAGGATGAAAGAATTCATTCAAAGATGTTTTATTTTTTTCATATTTAACTTAAGCAGTCTGACGAAACTGTAAACTAAAGGCATGATATTTTAAGATATATTTTAAAGAGGGTGTTGCAGATTTTAACATTTGAATGCAGCTTCTGAAACCTTGTTTGTGTTTGTCATGCTACATGCCATGAGCTCAATCAGGTGTTGTTAAAACTGTATTGTGTCTTCCTGTCAACTCACCTGCCAGCTCCAGCTTGGCTCTGGCATCCTTGTCTTTGGCCACAATCCTATACTCTCCCTGATCTCGAGGTCTGATCTCACAGACCTGAAGCCTGTGGATTTTACCCTCACTGATCATCTGGTATTTGTCTCCTTGGACGATGATCATGTTGTTCCTCATCCACTTGACCTCCACTCTGTCTTTGTTAAGCTCCACCTCAAACACGATGTCTGAGCCTGGAGGTTCAAACATGTCCTGAGGAGGTCTGACGATTTCTACTGGGGTCTCTGGAGCACAGAAATACACAGATCCTCTGTGTGAGGATTTAAAAGAGAAATATTCACCTCTATAGTTTGAGAAAAAAGAGATTTGAAGAGTTTTTACCTTCAACAAACAGTCTGGCTCTGGTCCTCCTCTCATCTACACCACAGGCGTATTCACATTCATCATCAGGTCTGCACACCTTGATGATCAGTCTGCATGTCTTGCCTTCTTTTTCCATGTGATATCTGAACACAGGTAAAATAAAACATCTTCACTGAACTTCCTTTAGATTGGTACTTTTATAGATTTAAGACCACACATTTCTCATAGATATAGATACAGAGGACATGCCCTCACTGTTGTAACTCTCATTTGTAAGACTAAAGTTCTTTGGTACCTTGGTCCTTCTCTGATCTCTCGTCCATTCCTGTACCACTTCACTGCGGCCTTCTCCTTGCTCAACTTGCAGGTGAACTCAGCATCCTCAAACTCAGTGATGGTTTGGTCTTTGAGCTGCGTGGTGAAGTCAGTGGGCGCCTCGCTGATAATCAGCTCGGCTGCGCACTTGTCGTCTCCGACCACAGCGGTGTACTCGCCCTCGTCGTCCATCACGCAGTCCTTGATGGTCAGCGTGTGTTTGAGGTTGTCGACTCTATAGACGACACGTTTGCTGAGTGTCACCTCCTCGCCGGCCTTCATCCACCTCACGGTCACATCAGGTCGGTTCACCTTACACATGAAGCTGATGGTTTTCTTCTCTTGAGTCTCGATGTCCTCGATGGGATCCAGGAATTTGAGTTTCTCCTCTGTGGAGACACAGAGTCAGACAATGTGAATAATTCTGTTTTAAATTCTTACCTTTTGCATCTCTTTTAAAAACATTTTAAAAGTAGAAGTCAAAATGACAGAGCGCATCAGACACACCTCTAAAAAAAAGATAAAAATCCTGTTGCATACCTGCGACTGTGGCCTTGGCAGTGCACTTGGCATGTTCTGCTCTCTGATTAGTCAGGGTGATGGTGTAGCTGGCCTCGTCGGCCTTACTGGCATCTCTGATCCTAAGAGAGAAGACATTGTCCCTCTGTGCCATCATGTACTTGCTGCTCTCGAATATGGTCTCCTCGTTCTTTAGCCACTTGGCCTTCGCTCCCTCCGTGTTCGTCTCACAGTTGAACACAATCTCACTTCCCTCCTTCACCTCCGTGTCTTTAATTGGTGTGATGATCCTCAGTTTTTCTGAAATTAAAGATTAAATTATTAGAACCTCAAACTTTTTCTCTGAAATAACCAAAGCAAGATGCAGGTAAAGAAAATAAGAGTCTTACCAATCACATACAGATCAGCTGAGGCCTTAACGCTGCCAATGTGAGCAACGTAGCTGCCCTCATCCTTCAGCTTGCAATTTTTCACAATAAGAGCTCTTCTCTTTCCTTCACTGACAATAGTATACTTGTCCCCAGCTTCAACCTCCTTGTCACCTCTGAACCATTTGACCTCATAGGTTTCCTTGGAGACGGAGCAAGAGAACTCAGCCTTCTCGCCTTCCACCACTTCCTGGTTCTGAGGGCGGGCAATGAACTCAGCTGCAAGTTCTGAAAAGAAGACGATGAAGAGGGAAGCATTAAAGTGGTTCTTAGTCTCATCTGTTTTTACATTTTTCTAGCTCTTCCATAGTGACAGGACAGCTTAGAGGGAGTTGACAGGAAACAGCATGAGAGTGAAGGGGGATGACCTGCAGCAAATGACCACAGGTCAGATTCAAATCCTGGGCCTCTGGCGCTCAACAGGAATCACATCTTCATATCCATTAAGTAAAAATTTAACCTCAGGGTACTCCTTGTTTTCTCACCATTGAGTTTGAGCGTGGCAGACGTCTTGATGATGGGACTCAGCCTGCAGTTGTACTCGCCACCGTCCTCCATCCTCAGGTCCTGGATGATCAGGATCCTCTTGCGTCCATCCATGATCTGCTCATAGCGGCCGCCCTCCGGCAGCTCCTCGTCTCCTCTGTACCATGTGACCTCAGCAGAGGCCTTTGACACCTCGCAGATCATCTTCACGCTGTCTGTCTCCGTTCCCTCCACGTTGGACAGGTTCTTGGTGAACCTGGCTGCCTCCTCTGTGACCCAAACACAGCAGAACAGCAGAAAGGGTTAATGTGGACCCAAAGAAGGGGTGAAATCTGCCCTGAGTTTTGACTGTCAGGCATTCTCTGCGGCATTCTCAGAGCTGACATCTTGCCTTCTTATATTTTCTCCACTTTTGATGCTGTTTTTCCCCAAAACAGCTGATACATGATAACAGTGAATATGGATTTTTCTCACCGATGACAGTGAGCAGTGCGGAGGTCTTGGAGGTCCTGGCATCGCATTCGTACTCGGCCTCATCGTCAAACACGGACTTGTGAACGACGAGGATCCTCTGGACTCCCTTAGCGATGATCTCGTACTTCTTTCCTTTCCTGATCTCGCTGCCATCCCTGAACCAACGAACCTGCATGAGATAAATTATATCCAATCATCGACTGAAGCTGAACTGATTTGACATATTTTTATAAATCTTGTTGTGGGTGGACGGTCAGCTGGTCTCACCTTGGCAGACTCACGGGACACTTCACATTCAAACCTGGCAGATTCTTTCTCTTTGACCTCTACGTCCTGCAGAGGCTTCGTGAACTCCACATGAGGAGCTGCAACACACAGTGGAGACTTACAATACGCTGTTAACAGGTTGATACAGGAGACTTTAGTGTTGATTAAATATGTTAAATTCTGGCTGGTTTGATTCCGTTTGATTTAAAATGTATGGAAGATAATTTGTGCCAGGAATATAAAGATAGAAAGCAAAAAACCCTTGTGGAACCTAATCCAATCTATTTGTTTTTCATTTGGGTAGTAAAAAGGTTTCAGTAAAATAAGCCTGGCAAGCTAAATTTAATATAAATTCTAATCATTTTCACCAATTTATATTATAATACGTTTATTAATTACAAGAAACTACAGAAAGTGGCCCGAACTACTTTTCTATCATTAGAAGAAACTTTTTCCTTTGCTATTGATAATTTTAATCAACCACAGCATTGTTAATCTCTACAAATTTAAATCACTGTGATAAATTACATTTAAAATAATTGTATCATTTATTTATTTTTATTGATTTATTGCATTGATATGAATTCATAGAATTAGAATTTTGGCACAAATGAGCTTCCACACTTCACCCTTCCATTTAAATAAACTACTGTCATAGTGCGACATGTTGTAATGTGTGTAATCTGTAATAACAGTATAAATAACTGGACTTCACCATTTATCATTTTTAACTTCAGACAGTGAAGACCTTTCTGTTTTCTTTATGGGAAATTAAATCTCACTTTGAAACAGAAGAATCATTTGTTTTGAAGATGTTACGGGTGACACAAGGCCAGCTGAGAGGATGTGATGTCAAAAAATATATATAATAGAATAAAATAAAAAAGGGTTTCGGTCTTACGTGTAACCTCCAGGAAACAGGAAGTCTTGAACTCTTTGGCGTCACACGTGTACATCTTGGCATCGTCCGGAGAGCAGTCTTGGATGACAAGCTTTCTCTTGCGTCCGTCGACGATCGTGTCATACTTTTTCGTCTTTCTGATCTCCTGTCCTTCTCTGAACCATCGTACCTCTGCATTCTCTCTGGAAACTTCACACTCCAGGGTTGCCGTGGCTTCCTCCTCCACCGTCTGGTCCTCCAGAGGCTTTGTGAACTCCACCGGTGACTCTGAACACAAAACCACACGTTTTGTCAGGTATTAATACAAAAATACACAGATATCAGACTTCTAATCCTGGCGTGATGTGTTCACTGTTGAACAACACATGATGTGTTTGAGTGTCAGACCTCTGACGATGAGCTGAGCCTGAGTCTGGAAGTCTTTGGAGGTCAGTTTGACCTCGCCGGCCTCCGACAGCTTCACGTCTCTGATGGTCAGAGCGTGGTCACGACCCGCCACCCGAGTTTTCACCTGCAGAGACAGAAAGTCTTCAGTTAAGTCATTTAATTTAAAATCTCACTTTCATGTTTGATTGAATATTCTTTTGTTGTGTGCTGCAACTAAGGATCATTTTTTTCAATTATTCAATTGTTTTATTAATGAATTCAGAGGTAACTCCCAAAGTCTCCTGGAGACCAAAGAGACGTCTTAACGTCCAACACTCAGACATTCAGTTTGCAGTGAAATTCAACAGACTTCTTGTTTGATAATGAATTTTTCATTGTGTTTTGTTGTTTTATTGTGACGAATAAAACACCTAATTGACTAATTAATTTTACTCAAATACAAATGCAAATCATCTCATTTGAAGTATTTACAAAAAATGACATTTACCTGCAGTAACTTTTCTTATTAACGTCACATTTATCTAAAAGAGTTGAAACGAGTTGATTTCTTTTGGAAACAGGTTCTCTGTTCTGACTGTTGGAGCAGAGATTTTAAAATGGAATCATAATTGTAATATTCTTGTAATATTCTTGTAATATTCATTTTCAAACATCTGAGAAGATTTCAGATTTTGCTGTTTGGGTTTGAAGTTGTCAGACTGATTAAAAGTCAGTTTAGCACTTGAAGGTGATGATCTGATCAGTTTTAACATTAAATGGATTCATCAAACGAATGTGTTGTAAGAAATGTGTCACTCTCTCATTATTATATTACTGATATATGATTTGTTAATTATATTAACAGGGACAGAATTGTCATCTGGATTTTTTTTTTCTCAGTTTCTCAAAAAATGTCCTGCTTTCTGGATACAAAGTTCATCATACTGACACTTATTCATTTATTTAAAATTAAAAAAAGAATGTCAGCCCACTGAGACACTGTTATTATTCAGTTATTTAACTTTTTACTGAGACAAATCTTCAGTATTTTCTCTTCAACTTGAAATATTCACAAGTGACTAAATCAAGGTTTGGAGCAAATTCAAAAACAAGGAAAGAGGAGCTCGTCACTCAGAGAGCCTTTAAATGTCTCCAGCCTAATGCTAACAGGCTAATGCTAACAGTGTGTGTGTCTACATATAAGGTGCTGGCGACCGGCGGGGGTCTGCCTGTTAAAATAACGGCTGCAGTTAAAAATAGTCAGAGATAGGAGAGCAGCTGCTGAGAGGCAGAAGCTTCAACGCTGTAAAAGAAAGGCGTGTTTGGTTTATAAGAGAAGCTTGTTGTGGTTGTTGTTTAAGAGAAGGACTGCTGACAAACCACTGCACTGTTTAAACCAGAGCAAATCAGCTTCCATGCTTACTGTTTAAAATGTAAGTCAAACGAAGGAGTCACTAACAGACCAAGTTAACTGTTGATGATTGAGATTAAAAGAATGAATTTAAGATCAGGCAGATTTTCCATTTCTATTTTTTAATGTCTTACTTTCTTCTCTCTTCTTGACCTGTAAATAATAATAAGACAAACTGACCAAGTTATTCATTTTAATTTAGTTCAAGAAAAACATCCAGAAACAGCCTTCATGACATTTTTTACAGTTTGCAAGCTGATCTTTGTGGACAAACTGAAAATAGATATGAATTAAACCAGAATGACTTGGATGCTGATTTTCAACATGAGTTGACTGTGAATGTATTTTTTTATTTCCACCTGCTCACTTTTTAATTATTAAGAATGGAGATGTGGTCAGAAATACTGTAACTCAATACATTCAAACAAAAATCTCTTTTCAACCAGCACCAAATCACAGCTTCAAAAACAAGAGTCACTTATTAGAACAAAGTGATTCTGAAAACATTTCAGGGCTCGAGAAGAGACAAAAATCAGACTTCTTCCTCTGAGGTTTGGCTGACTGGACTCACCCGCTCGCTGGCCTCCATCTTCTGTCCTCCCAGGAACCACTCCACCACGATGCCCTCATACGACAGCTCACACTCGAAGGTCGCCGTCTCTCCGGCCGTCACTGTCACGTCCTTCAGAGGACGCAGCAGCCCGATGGACCGAGCTGAAGAAGAAGAAGAAGAAGAGGAGGAGGAAGAGGAGGAGGAAGAGGAGGACATGGTTACAGGGACCAGCTGGACGTCCTGATCTGTTCTGTTGTTTCCTGTCACAAAGTTTGTGAAGCAGCAGAGAGTCGAGTTCCTGTTCGTCCAATCAGAGAGCAGCCTCTCACTTCAGATAATGCATCTAAAATAAACTCAGGAGCTGATTGGCTGAAGACCGACAGGGACACGATGTCAGAAGTTACTGAGATATCAGACGAGGATTTTAAACTGACTTTTCATCCGCCTGAAAACTTCAAACCTGAGCAGTGAAATCTGAAATCATCTCAGATGTTTGAAAATGTTTAAACAAGAATATTACATTTGCAATTACCATTTTAAAATCTCTGTTCCAGCAGAGATTATTTATTTTTTCATTGATCTAAAACATTTTGGTCATTTCAAGAGTCTAAATTTAAAAAAAAACAACAAAAAAAACCCCAACAGTGTATTGGGTCATAAATTAGTGAATCATCAATAGTCATAAATCATGATTTTCTTGCTTAAAGATGAAACAATGACTCAATTAGTTGTCAACTATTAAATCAGTCTGCAACTATTTTAATAATTCTTTTTATAAAAGAAGATATTTTCTTCTTTCTTTCTGACTAACATGTTTCAACATTTCAGACATTTTAGAAACCAAACAATGTGTCGATTAACTGAGATTATAATCTACTGATTAACCAACAATGAAAACAATCATAAATTGAAGCCTCATTCTTATGATGTATTGACAAACACAAAGATGTTTTATTAACAGATGGATAATAAACCATAACAACAAATAAAACTAGTTTGTCTTCATATGAAGATTTTTTAAACAAACAGAAACTTTTACTGGCTTGATAAATTTCCACGTTTTTATGTAAAGTCGACGCTTTTAATTCATTTTTTCTCTTTCTATCTTTGACCTGTTTCTGATTTCTTCTTCTTTCTGTCCGTTAAAGCTTCGACTTGTTTATTGCTCATGTATTTATTCTTTTTACTTTTTTATTTCCTAAGATGTGATGTTTATTTATCTCTTATCTACTTTTATTCCTTTTTACATGTAATGACTCAGAGTGCAAAGATCTGAGCGACGCAAAAAAGAAAAGCTCTGCTGTGTGTGAACAACATTCAGACGAAACAAACAGTTCTTCAGTTTAAATGAATGAATAAATAAAAATGTTCTCGGACCTTTCACTCTGAGCTGAGCGTTGGATTTTGCATTGGCCGCTGAGAAGTCGACGCCTCCTGCCATGTCCATACGAACGTTATAGAGGATTAGCATGTGTCGGGTTCCTTCCTCCTTAATCTCAACATCCTGAAAGAAAACAAGAACATTTGATTAAAAACTCCTCAGCAGTAGACGAAGACTTACCTGTTAAAACACTTAATTACAGGTGAAAGTCCTGCTTTCAGGATGTTCCTGGAGTTGGAGTACATGAGGGGAATAACACTGGTGCCACGTGGATTATCGAACAAAGCATGAAATAATTTCATATACTTACTTATGTGCACAATTTAAGTCTGTAAAAAGAAACTACAGCTGTCAAACATATGTAGTAGAATTAAAAGTACAACTTTGACTCTGAGACGTTCTGTAGCAGCAGAACGAAGCAGCAGAAATGAAAACGCTGGAGCAAAACAACTCACAGGAGACTGATGCAGAGCTTCTCCCTTCAGTTTCCAGTTTCCGTGGACGTCCTCCTCTGAAATCTCTGTCTCAAACTTGGCTGTTTCTGTCTCAGTGACCTCGACGCTGTACAGCGGACGAACAACTTTGATGTCACGCTCTGCAGGAGAGAGAGACAGTCCGTCACATCAGGACCTCTGGAGGCAGAGTGAGACCTGAGGGTGGTACCATCAGTCTGCGGTGTTCCTCAGGGCTCCGCCCTCGGTCCTCCGCTCCTCCCTGTTTACCTCACACTCATCGGTGTGGATTTAGATTTGATACAAATCAAACTGAAAACTCCAAACAACTAAAAGCATCACGGACGATTTCACTCTCTGGCCGCCTTATTTGCAGTCTGTACATTTCCGATGAAATTTTGCTTCATAAGTCAAAAACAGAGATATTTCCACATTTGAAAGTTTTTAAAGACTTGATCATACATCTTCATATTTCTAAATGTGAAAGGTCTGAAATGTTCATCAGTGCAACATGTTCATGAAGTGTCAGACTGGCGTCGATGGTTTTCAGAATGCTGCTGCTGATATTTTAACAGCTGTTTGTTTGTTGGTGGAGTGGATGAAGGTTGTTGAATTATCTACACAAACTTAACTTCCTCAGGCCTGATTACTAGCTGTGTAAAATTTTAAAAGTAAACTACTCTCAGTCATTCTGCACTGACTGTTACCTGAACACCATCTTCTCCCTCACGTGTCTCCCTGGATAATTACCTTCAATGTTGAGGTTGGCTTTAGTTTTATCGGAGCCACAGTCGCAGGCGTACTCTCCGATGTTTGCCTTCTCCGCCTTCCTGACTGTCAGGATGCGCTTCTTGCCGTCGGTGCTGATGGCAATGTTCTTGGAGGGCGTGATCTCCTTCCCGTCCTTGAACCATTTGACCTCGGCGACAGACTTGCTCAATTCACACACCAGCTTCACCTCATCCTTCTCCACGGCAGTGTAGTTCTGCAGCTTGGTGGTGAAATACACGTCGCCCTCTGCAGAGAAATGTTTTCATGTTAATTATCAAGAAACACAACGGACATGTGTCTGCTCCAAAATCTGATTTCTGTTCAAAACATCAAAAAACAACATGTTAAATGTACCTTTAACAACTGACAACAGTCTGGACTAATGTGACGTTCATGGAAACAGTATATTGTCTGCTGTTTGTTTTAAGTCCACAAATTATCTCCAACATTTTACCAGCAAATAATATTTTGAAAATAACTGAAACATCCAAACATGTCACACAAATGCAAACAGTTTGTGAGGCACTGACCGATGACGGTGAGCATGGCAGTCACGGACTTGTCCATGGCCTCGACTTTGATCATGGATGTGTCATCGATGGTGACCTCCTTGAAGGCCAGCATGTGGACCTTTCCGTGGTCCGACATGTGCACCACCTTGCTGGGATGCAGATGGACGTCGTTTTTGTACCAGACCACTGGGATCTTGTCGTGGGAGAGTTCGACGCTGAACTCGGCTGTTTCGCGCTCCTTCACTGTCACGTCTTTAATCGGTTTGACAAACTCCAAACGAATACCTGCAGCAGAACAGACAACACAGTCATTCACCTGACTAAGATCCAAAGTAAGACACAACCTACAAATGCAGGTGAATCGTGACATGACATGACATGACATCTGCTAAATACCTCAAATCTGGACACAAACCTGTACATTTGAATTAATATACTAAAATGCAGCTACAAACTGACAAATTGCAGAAGAAAGTCCAAATTAGAAGTTCAAGGAGGACCAAACACGAAAATGTGTTTCAGTATTTGTAAAAGTTGCAAAAGTTTATGTTAAGTTAGAAATGTGAAAAAACACTTTGAGAAAATAGAAATGTTCCTTTGTGTCATAAAACCTGTGTAAAACAAATATAAGCTCTTGAGTTTGATATGTTTGATGAAAACTGTTGTCACCTTGTATAACGAGTTTGCCGGTCGTCCTCTTGTCCTCGGCCTCAAACATGTACTTGGCCTCGTCGTCGAAGGCGGCCGAGCGGATCACCAGAACGTACATGTTTCCTTCCTGTATCATCTCGTACTTGTCGTCGCCCTGCAGCTCCTGAGAGCCTTTCAGCCAGCGGAAACTCTTCGGGGGTCTCGACAGCTCGAGCTCGAACCTCGCCTCGTCCTTCTCGTACACCTGAACGTCACTCAGCGGTGTGAGGAAGTTCAGTGGAAGTTCTGAAGGACAACATGAAGAAAAGTTTTCCATGAGTTCTGCCGCCAGACAGTTTTGGGCCTTGACACAATTAGATCCTTAAATAAAGGAAAGAAGAGCAAACTGCAAAGTAAAACTCAAGTTAAGACAAGATTTGTCGCCAGTTCAGAGGATCTGTTGTCAGTGCAGGTACAGACCAGCTCATGGGTCAACCAGGATGTGGACCTTTGACCCAGATGTACAAAATACTTTCTCTTGGTGTTAAATAGTGGTAATGTTTAAAAAAGTCACCAAATGTGACAAATCTTTACGCTTTGGATGAGTTGAGCATTATTTAATAAAGTATACGATGAGCCTGTCCGACAAAACTCTGTGAAACTGGAGATCAAATGTTCGGTTTAATTCTCAGGAGGCAGGAGACTTGTGAACGCTGCCTGAGAAGACGACTTCAGGGGAACCTTTGTGGCTAACTCTGGTTCTGAACGACTTGTTGAGTGAAAATGTGATTTTCCACCAATCTGACCTGTTTGTTTTTATCTATAAAATATGTTCAGGACTGACCCAAATTATCATGAACTGGTGAGATTTTTCTCTCTGGACTGACGGAGGACAAAGTAACTTTACTGTCGGTTTACCTTTGACCTTCAGGTTAGCTGAACATTTGGCGTTGGCGGCCGCGTACGACACCTCGCCGGTCATGGCCACTTTACAGTTGTAGAGGATCAGTGTGTGTTTGCCTCCCTCCTCGATGATGTCAATATCCTGTCAGATAACATCAGAAACAGCCGTTAATAACTGAGAAGATCCTGTCATTGTTTGTGTTGGGACTTCACATCACACAGAGGTGCAGTGACAATAAAACAAGAGAAATGTTGAGTAAGAGTTGACGATCTCACCGAGGACGGGTTGAGGACTTCTCCGTTCAGTTTCCACTGGCCGTGGACGTCGTCCTCAGAGATCTCCACCACGAAACGAGCCGTCTCTCCATTAAACAGCTCCACGCCATAAATCGGCCGAACCACCTTGATGTCACGAGCTGGTACAAAAAAAACACAATTTAAGAATTTAAAAAATAAAAAACACAATTTTGAACATCAGCTGTAGTGAAAAATATTTGCAGTCATACAGACTGGATTCTTTTTTAAGAGTCTAAATTGTAAGAAGAAATCAACGATTTGGTCTTTTTCAGCAAATGATTAATCAATATTCTCCCTTCTGAAATGACTCGTTTAAAACTGAACATGTACTGATACAGTTCAAACCATCGCCTCAGTGGGCTTTATAATCTGCACAGTGGACGACATCCTCTGTCCTCAGACCCTCAGGGTGAGGAGGAACTACAGAGGAGGATCGTCTCCAGACAGACAGATGTTGTATGTACAGAACAGAAAAACAAAATCACAATTTGCAAATTTCACAGATATATCTGATACATTAGATGATATAACACTGTACCTTCAATAGTGATGTTGGCTGTCGTCTTGTCTGTTCCACAGTCACAAACATAAACGCCTCTGTCGCTCTGCTCCACTCTCTTCAGGACCAGAGACCTGCGAGTGCCCTCAGATTTCATGACCACCATCTTGGAAGCGATGATCTCCTTCTCACTGTGATACCACATGACGGGGACATCTTTGCTCAGTTCACATTCCAGAGTCACCTCGTCTTTCTCTGTGGCCGTATAATCCTGCAGTTTCACCACAAAGACAGCGTCGCCCTCTGGAACAGAGCCGGGACAGAAGACTCAGTCAGTTTCAGGAAAATAAAGTTAACGTTAGATCTTTACGGAAGCCACAAAGGCTGAGCTCTTCCTTCAACTGATAACAAAACAAAGTTTAGTGACAACCGATGATTGTTGTTTCAACAAATACCAACATCAATGTCTACTGTAATATTACTGCAATTAACTGTAGTTCATTACAACTTTTTGTTAATGTTTATTGCAAACCCTAAAAAAACAAAACAACTGTCGGAGAAGATTTTAGAGGAGAAAAAAGAAGGTGAAGTCGACGTCGCACCTCTGTCACACAAAAGTTAATGTTAGCATCCAACCACTCCAACATTACTGTTTGCTTGTGTAATTCTAAAACATCAAGCAGTACATCTTGGACACATTTATTTAGGCCTCGAGATGAAGCGCACTGGATGAGAACCAACAGTAACGTTAGCTAGGAGGTGGTTGAAAGCTAACAATAGCTGATGGTTTATCTGATATGTTGAATTATGGACAGATTTCCACTGTCTTTCCAGTTGCTGATCCATCTGGAAATGGTGAAATGATTAAAAAAAAGATCCTGTGTGTGATGTCACAAAAGTATCAAGTATAAAAATGAAAGACAGATTCATCAGAATTATTGTTTAAGCCAGATTAACACAAAAGTAACAAAAACACATTTTAGATATTAACTTCTAATTAACAGTGCTTTTACTGGCTTACATACATACAAATGCATAAAAGAAATCAATACAAAAAAATGTCTTCCAAGATATTACTGGCAGATATCTGCTGTGTGACCAATGAAAACAAAAGACAGTGAGAGAACAGAGAAGAGTGTGTGTTGTTACCTATGACAGTCAGTTTTGCAATGGAGTAAATTCCTTTGGCCTCTGCCTTAATCTGGCAGGTATCATCTAGAGACATCGACCTCATTTCTAGAAAGTGTCTCCTTCCTTCGACACGAGTGAGCACCGTTCGGCTCACGTGGAGCTTCACTTCATTTCGGTACCAAATCACTGGCACGTTCTCATGCGACAGCTCTAACTCAAAGAGAGCTGTTTTACCTTCTTTCACCGTTTGGTCTTGAATCTGCTGCGTAAATTTGAGCCTCATGCCTGCAATACATGAGGTCAGTGCACACAAACAAGGGGAGTTTGTCGCCATTGTACAGTTCAAAGCCACAAACATTGAATGACAACACACAGGAAACAGGAAGCGATGGTTTCTGTCTGCCACTTACCTTCCACCAGCAGCTGAGCGCTCGATTTTTGGCCCAACACTTCGATTGTGTACTGAGCCTCATCGTCAAACTCACAGTTGTTTATTATCAACATGTGTTTCTTTCCATCATCAATGATTTCATATTTAGGGCCTGGAGTGATGATCTCCACCCCCCTGAACCACATGACCTTTGACACCTCCTTGGTAATGGTGCATTCAAACTTAGCCTGTTTCTTTTCAGGCACAGAAACGTCCTTCAGCTGGTCAACAAAGCCCATTTCGATCTCTGCGAGGTGCGAATAATTTGGCAGTTATTCACAAAAGCAAAAGCAAAGCTGCCACTTTTCTTACCACTTTCCTTTTTGAATTCCATCCGTTTTCATAGACCGGCAAATGCAACAGCTTGCAACAGACAACATCGACCAAAATCAGGCTTGTGTGCAAGAGATTTGTACCTTTGACGGTGAGCATGGCGCTGGTGTTGGCGTTCAGAGCCTGATACGAGACTTCACCAGCCTGATCCAGCTGCACGTTTTTCAACGTGAGGAAACGTTTCCTGCCTTCAGATTTAATGTCGCAGATCTGAAAAACAGACAATAAATAAACACTTGAGTTGAAGAACTAATACAAGAACTATAAAAGTATTTTTATACAAAACCCTTAAAAATAAACTCTTGACTTCATTAGTCTTTGATTTAATTTCCCCCAAGTAGATTCATTTCCCATAACAATTCCATCTTTCTATCAAAAGGATTTTCTTTAAGTTACAACAAGATAATTGTTAATTTCACAACATGATCATGTTTTTAAAAATCTTACCGGTGTTCTCACCAACACCTGTCCCCTCAGCTTCCATTCTCCAACTACATCATCCTCAGATATTTCAGTCTCAAAGTTGGCCTCCTCCTTCTCGACCACCTCGATGCTGGTGAGAGGCTTCAGGATCTCAGCCTCACGTTCTGAAACAAGATGCAGACACAGTTAACAGGAAATACTACACAAATGATGAGACATTTGTAAGATTTTGTGATGAGGATTTGTTCAACCAACCTCCAAGTGTGAGTTTTGCAGTGTATCTGCGATCCTCGACTTGGATGGTATAATCTGAGACGTCACTGGGCTGGCAGTTGTTGATGGTGAGCGTCACGTCCTTTCCATCCTTGGTGATCTCCACCTTATCAGAAGGAGTGAGCTCGTTTTCTCCTTTGTACCACTTCCAGTTGGGAGTGTCCTTGAACAACTCGCCTTTGAACGTGGCCTTGGCCTTTGGTTTTACATGCTGGTCTCTCAGAGGCTTCACCAGCCAGTCTTTGATGATTTCTGAGGACAGAAAGTTTAAATTGTTTAAAACAAAGTCTACTTGAGGCCTGAGGTTTGAAGACTTCTGAGGTAAAAAGACTGGGTTTAAAGAGAAGCCTGGATCTGCGTTTGTCCATCTGGTCTACCCGAGGAAGGCTGCTTACCAATCACTTTCACATTGGTTGAAGTCTTGACGTCCTCTTGTCCTTCTACCTCGCAGGTGTATTCGCCAGCATCGTCATCAGTGGAGTTCTGGATGGTCACAGCGTGCTGCATGCCAATGATATTAATGGCCACTTTTCCAGCCTTTTTCTTCAAGAGGGCACCGTTACGCTTCCAGACCACATCTCTCTCTTTGTTCAGCTCACAGGTCAGGTACATGGGCTGACCCTTCATACATGTCGTCTCCGGCTCCAGTTCCTTCAGCCATTTTACAGGCAGCTCTGCACAAAGAGATGATGTCATTTAAAAAACAGTATTTGCGATACATTCAAGGTGAGGTTTCAATTTCTTCCATTCTGATACCATACCTGAATTGAGTACTTTATGATGCCTACAAAAAGCTTTTTTTCAGTTAACAAAACAATTTAAACTTCTTTTTAATGTGACATTGACAAAGTTTGGATTTAATTTACCTTCAACAATGAGCTTGGCTGTGCATGTTATTTCCTTGCCAGCATTCTTGGCCACACAGGTGTATTCACCGGTGTCAGACAGCTGGACATCAATAATGTTCAACTTGCGGTCTTTGCCATCAGCAGTGAATTTGTGCTTTGGGCCCTCACGCAGGTTGCTGCCATCTTTCATCCATGAGGTGATGGCAGTGGATGGAGAGATCTCACATTCAAACACAGCTGATGAGCCGATGGACTCGGCCTCCTGCAGCACGATGTCTTTAATCTTCTTGACAAACTTCAGAGGGACGGCCTTCAGTTTGAATCCTCCGAATGGTTCCTCTGGTGGTGATGGGCCTTTACCACCGGGCCTCAGGCCCCGACCCCTGCCCCCATCACCTGGTGATGGGGTTTGTCTCGCTGGAACATCACACACAAAAACTCAGAAATTAGTTTCAGAAATCATGGTGAGTGAAGAATCAGTCATTGGACAATGGGATGTTTTGAATCAGACCTCATTCAGGTGACATAATGTCACATTTAATAAAACTCTGTTTTAACAGTTTTTATTGTAAGAAGTATACCGAATCTTAAATTCTGTTGAGACTACGGATCATGCAGAGTCACTCTTTGTGAGCAACAAGCAAAGAGAAAAAGATTTTACAATCTCCACACAACACAACACAACACAACACAACACAACACAACACAACACAACACAACACAACACGTAACCTACCTACTTGTGTGAGACAGCAAATCACACATAACCCATATTGAACATCAATAATGATGAAAAAAGCCAAAGCCAAACATTTTCCAAACACATACACGAACTCTGCCTGAATAAAAGAGTCTAAAACTAGAAAATGCTTATAGAAATATCTACATGATTGAGGTTCCGTACAGAGCCCTATTGTTGATCATAACAAAAGTTTCGGGCCAAGATTTAAAGCTGAACACAAAACATTTGTTTGATTTTTTTGGCAAGGACAAGAAAAGAAAACAACACACACTTCACAACGACCGTGAGGACAGCGAGTGAAATTGCTTCACATATTACTGAGCACAAACAGCAACACCGTTAGTACACTCAAGGTCTCTTTTTATTCATTTCATACCCCCAAATCCTCTGCCTCTGCCTTTTGGTGCCTCCTCTGATGGTTTTCCATCTGGACAAGAAACAATAAGTTTTAAGCATGTTTCTGATTAAGCTTGATGTTTAAGCAGAACCAAGAGAAAGATCTGAGCAATGCTAACAGCAAACATGCTAAATCAAACACATCACGAGAACATGGAAGGGACATCGTACAGATGATGAGAAAGAGGATAAAGATGAGTGAAACGTTTGATGAATGGATGAAAAATTGAACAAGATGAATAAATAAAAGACAACACGGATAAAATACAATTCAGGAAACTTAAAGGTGAATGACATGAATGACATGACATTTGGTGAAGACGAACAGACAACTTTATGACTGATGTTGATGACACATTTGAGGACATTATACAATGGACGACATGAGAACATCACAGTGGACGGATGGTGGGTGAACACATGAGCTGTAGATGAAGAAATGAAGGATGTGATGAGGATTAGATGAGTCATCTGAGATGGATGAGGGGGCTCCAGAGTCATCAGACGAGGAGTTCGTCTGCCTTCGTCTCACCTCGTTTACCGCCAGGGACGACCGGAGTCTCCACCGCCCCATCAACAACTTCATCTTCCCAGTCGTCTGGAGGAACCAGCTCCCATCCCCAGGCTTCCTCCTCTTCGTCTCCTTCCACTTCTTCTGACTCCTTTTCAAACACCTCCTCCTCAGGCTGTGTTGGCACCTTCTTCATCTGCACGGCTCCAGGAGAAACCTCCTTCACCAGGGGGATCCGTCCTTTACTGGTCTTCTCTGGTTCTGGAGCCTCCTCTGGTGACAGCTTCTTTGGCACCTTCTTGAGTGTTACAGCTTCAATAGAGTCTTTTGGTGACTCAGTTTTAGGAATCCGTTTGACTTTTTCACCACTTGGCCTCTTCTGAATGGGGATTTGCTCCAGCTCCTTTGGTTTTGGCTTATCAACCTTTGGTGATGGTGTCTTTTTAAGCTCGACCTTCTTTAGTTGCTCAACAGGTTTCAGTGGCTTTTCTTCTTCTACCTTATCTTTAACAACTGTTGGTGAAGAGGTCTTTTGGAGCTCAATACTGTTCTTGAAGTTATCCGTTTGTTTTGGTGGAATCTCTTTCTCTGCTTCTTTCTCGCCTGGTGGACTGGGCGTTATGGGTGGAACAACTGGCTCGTCTTTCTCCTGCGGTTTCTTATCCTCTTTTTTAGGTGTAAGCTGCTGCTTTTTCTGCTCTCCCGGAGTTTCTTCCTTTGGAGTTCGGCTTGGTACCTTTACGTCTGCTGGTTTCTTTATCTCGTCCTCGGATGCTTTATCTGGCTTTTCTTCAGGCTTGCCGGCTTTGGTGAAAGGCTTCAATATGACCGTCTCTTTCTCTTTATCTGGTGTGGAAATAGTTTGAGGTTTTCCTCGAAGCTTATCTGCAGCTGTAGGTTCCTTGTCTTTGGGTACTTGATTAACCTTTGTCTTCTGTGGGAGCTCATTCTGATCATTGCTGACATCAGGAGTTGCCTCTGGAGTCATCAAGGGAGCATCTTCATCTTTTTTGTGTTTTATAGCAGCAGTTGGTTGATCTCGCTGTGGCGTCTCAGCTTTCTTATATGGAGTGCGTTCACTGTCCATCTTTGCCTCAGTTTCCTTCTTAGTTTTCGGAGGTTCAGCTGCATTGGATTTCTGTGGTTTTTCAAATGGTTTAAGTGTTACCACTTCAGGCTCCTCCTCTTCCTTTGGCAATTTCTTTATTTTCTTTTTTGTTAAATCTGGCTCAGGTTCTTCATCTTTCTGCGTTTTAGGGGTTCTTATCCATCTCGATTTTTCATCTACTGCTGCTTCCTCTTCAGGTTCCTCCATATGACCCAGTTCTTGTGCCTCTCCAGCTGCAGTGAAGATTCGGTCAGTTCTTTTAACTGTTATTAACTCTCTATCTTCCCTTTCACGAAGCTTCTGAACTGTCAGTTCTGTATCGTAATGTCTTGTCACTTCAGCTTTTTGCGTTATAACTTCCTTCTTGGGCTCTTTGGCTTTAGTTGGCACCTTTTTCAGCTTGATCTTTTCCAGTTCTTCCTCTGGTTTTCCTGGTTTTTCAAAGGGCTTTAGTTTGACAGACTCTTTCCCCTCATCTGCCTTTGGCAGCTTAGTTATTTTCTTCTTTTCTACTTTTGGCACCTCTGATTCTTCCTCTTTCTGTGGCTTCTGGGTTCTTGTCCATCCTTCTTTCTCAGTTTTTGGTACAACTGTAACCCTTTCAGTCTCCTCAAAGTAGCCAAACTGAGCAGTTTCCTCCTCTGCAGTAAAGACCCGCTCAGTTCTTCCAAGTGTTATTACCTCTCGATCTTCTCTGTCATGAAGTCCGTGAACCATTAGTTCTGGATCATGATGCCTCGTCACTTCTGCTTTATGAGTTTTGACTTGTGTCTCGGGTTCTGGAGCTTTCACTGGAACCTTCTTCAGCTTAACGACCTCTGGTTCTGGTTCCTTCTCTTTGGGTATCCTTGTAAACTTACTCTTCATCTTAGGAGATTCAGATGCTTTTGCCTCTTGAAGAGGAATCTTACCCTTTTGCTTAAGAGTTGGTGCTGTAGTTGAGGCAGTAAATACACATTTTATAACATTCACAAAGAGACATACAAGAAACTCATCAGTTCATCTGACATTTTTACAACACTGGACACACAAACCACTGAAACATATGAATAAAAACATCTTTTACAGAATAACGAGCATAGCAATATATATTAAAATGTTCCTTTTTAAAATAAAGACACTAATATTTCATATACCTTTGGTTGGTCCAGGTGCGGAAACTGGTTCTTTGTCTGCAAGAATTTAAATAAGATCAACGTAAGTAGGCACTAAACAAAGAATAAGGCTAAATCAAAGACGGAAAAGCTTAATTTACTTTTTAGACAGACACTTGAGTTAAGAAAGTTTTTCATTTTGTTTCCAGGATGATTTGGAAGAAAGGATTTTAGTTTATACAAACATAAGACAAACAGAGTTAAAAAGTGACAGGATTTCTTAAAACAAAACTTAGTATGAAGATAGAAATCCTTTAAAGTTTGAGACAAACAGAAGAGAACAACATAAATCAAAGTTATAGAAGAGATGTTACCTTCAGGAGGAGAGATTTTCTCTGATACAGGAGAGGGTTCAGCCTTAATGGCAGGTGGAGATGGAATCTTCTCCACTGGTGCAACTTGAGCTACAAGAATGCCAACTTGATTAAGTCACTGGCAAAGATCAGGTGAACATGCAACAACTGACAGATGCTTAAACAAAACAGACACATTTGAAGAATTCAGACCAACAGATTTATTTAAGGCAAGAAGAACAGGAAATTGAACAACATGGATGACAAACAGAAGAAACTACCTGCAGGAGGAACGACTTTTTCTGCTGGAAGCTTTGTTGTTGGTGGAGAGGGTTTCTTTTCCTCTGGAGGAGACACTTGGAAGTACAAGATACCAATGGTCATGACCAAGAGAACAAAAGATATGAAAGTGACAAGACATAATAACAGAATAAAGAATTTAAGAATGAAGACAACTGAATGTGAATCAGACAGACAGAAAGTAATCTGTAACAGAAACAGAACCAGACAACTTAAAAACAAAGGACATGGTTTTTAGGTACCACAAAACACAAAGTGTAAGAACTACCTGGAGGAGGAGTGACTTTGGCTGCAGGAGCAACAGGAGCTGAAGGCTTTGATGCTGGTGCAGATGGTTTCTTCTCCTCTGGAATGGACACTTTAAAATACAAGATGCCAAGATCACGACCAAGACAACAACATGGTCAATCAAGACTGACATTTGCATTGAAACAATGCAAGATAAGACTGAGGAACGATTAGGCAGCAAGTTAAGTGGCAATTGAGTGAGTGCCATTTGAAACACCCAGTAAGAAAACAAAACAGACAGACATTTACTTTACAACATACAAAACCAAGTGAACAAACTACCTGCAGGAGGAGCAAATTTCTCTGCAGGAGGAGGAGGTGAAGGCTTTGGTGCTGGTGCAGGTTTCGTCTCCGCTGGGGGAGATACTTTGGGGATACAAGATGCCAAGATCATAACCAAGAAAACAACACGCTTGGTCAAAACATAATAAGACAGTTAATAACAGAAAACCTGAACAGAAGGGAGACAGTAAGAACAACACCAACAAATGGACAAAAAGAAAAACAACATAGCTGAATCTTGTTGAGCCAGCAAAGATGATGAAAGTACAAACTGAATAGAGTACCTGCAGGAGGAGCAACTTTGGCTGCAGGAGCAGGAGGAGGTGAAGGCTTTGGTGCTGGTTCAGAAGGTTTCTTCTCCTCTGGAGGAGACACTTTGGGAATACAAGATGCCAAGATCACGACCAAGACAACAACATGGTCTTTCAAGACTTATTAACAACACAAGATGATTCAGACATGAATCACTTCAAACTGCAAAAACACGAAGTAGATGTGAGAGAATGCCAACTAAGGGAAAGCACATAAATCAACAGCGAAAGATGTGAGTAGACCAAGAAAGGTTCTTTAGTACATGGTGTACCTTGCAGAGTAGTATCACACAAAACATGTAAAACAATGGACAAACAGGACTAACTATGATGATGTGATGATTAGTGTAAAATATAAGAGGTTAAATCTTTTTAAAGAGGGGGTGATCTTTTGGCGATCACGAGCCTGTGCAGCTCAAATAAGAAAGAATACCTGTCTGAAGAGTTTGTTGTTCAATCTCCTGAGTTCCCTTCTTTGCTTTTTTGTCATCTTCTCTTGTTGGTTGAGGTTTCGTTGTCTTGGTTCTTTCTTCTTCAGAAGAATCCACCTTGGGGGTGATTATTTTCTGTGTCAGAACAGCAGGTGTCTTGGATTGAAGAGCTTCTTCTTCAGATGGATGAGGTTTCTTCAGTAGTGGAACTTGGGATTGTTTAGTTAGAGGTACCTTGTCTTTAGTGACAGGTTTCTTGGGTAGACTCACATCTTCAGGAGTAAACTCTGCAGGGGAGGTCATCTTTAGAGGCAGAACAACTGGTTTTGGAGAGGAAATGTCTTCCGCAAGGCAGAATACCTTCTCTGGTGACGGAATTTGTGCTGTGGCTGGAGGGGACACTGGTGCTGGGACAAGTTCCTCTTCAAAGGACACTTCAGCTTTCAGAATTTCTGCCCTTGCAGACTTAATCTTTTTAGGGGTCATTACTTGTTGTTTGGGGGGAACAACTGTTACGGTATGAGGAAGTATAGTTTTGGGAAGATTTTGGGGTAAGTCTTGATCAGGTGAAGGAAGTTGTGCTGGAGGGAACACTACTGCTGGGACAATTAGTTCTTCAAATATTTCGTCTGACACAGTTGGTTTCTCCAGCGGTACAATGTCTTTGGGATACATTTTTCTGGTAGATTTGGGGATTTTTTGCCTTAAGGTTTCTACTTCTTTTTTGGGAGGAACAGTAGTCAAAGCATGAGAAATAATAGTTTCAGGAAGACTTTTGGGTAAGTCTTGACTGGGTGGAGGTGAAACAGTTTCTCTCCAAGGCATGGATCTTTCAGATAGAGCTTCTTCTATTTTGACAGACTCAGCTTGCTTCATATGAGCAATTTCTTTAGGTACTGTAGGCTGCTTTGGGAAGGTGATCTCTTTAGATTTATCAGAGATCTGAGGTTTAGCAAGATCATCCAACACAGTTTCTTCTTGGTATACTGATACAAACGATTCAGTTCTTCTTCCTTCTTCTTTCTGCTCGACATAACTTGGCTGAATGTCTGCTTCCATGAATTTTCTTTCTTGGGTAGTTTTCTTGTAAGCCCTTACATCTTTTTTGATTGTCAACCCAGACGTTTCTTTCTTTGTGGGACAAATCATTTCAGATGGAGGTGTGACTGGAGATGTGACTTCCAGAATGGCCTCCTTTAGAGGTGGAGAGACAAACCTCAAAGACATTTCTTCTCTCTTTTCCACAGCTTCTTCATCCTGAGATTCAGTGTCCTGCAGTTTTTCAGCTTCACATTCTGTGCATGCTTGTTGAATGTCCTCTAATGGCTTAACCTGTTGATCTTCTTTGTACCATGTAGAATCCTCATCCTCTTCTTTTCCAATAATCATCTCTTGTCTTATCTCCCTTTTCAAATTGCTTTCTTCTCTCACAATTGACCCCAACTTTCTTTCACATGTCCTGACTTCTTCTTGCCAGTGTCCTACTTCTTCTTGTAGTGAAATCCTCCAAAATTCACCACCAATTTCTCCATGACCCATCTTTGAAGACGGCTTCTTGTTGTCTTCAAGCACTTCTGTTTGCTTCAGCTCAATCTTCAAGGGATCTGAGGTATTTTTTTAAGATATCACCAAAGATAGAAGATTTGCACCATTGAGCGGTGGCCAAGAGGAAAACAGCACAAGATAAAAATCATCAAGACACAGAAACACAAAAACACAGATATCAGTCATTGAACTGTGGTCCTCGTTTTAAAACTAAACTATGCATATTATGAATCACTACCTCTCTGCTGTGTAGTTTATTTAGACTTTGATTGGAGTGATACTTCAGAAGGAATTATCTCATCTGGTTTCAAACACAAGTAAATACAACTTGTCAAACAACAAAATACTGATGGACACTTGTGCTGGCTGCCTAAGACTACCTGTGAAACAGTTCTAAGTTCAAGCACACCTGTAATGGGTTTGCCTCTCTCCAGCATTGGATTAACAAGTGCTGTTTTAGTGCTGCAGTATCTCCCTGTGTTTTACTGTTTTGATAATTGACATGGGGTTGCACAATTTCAACACATGACAGAACAGACATGAGAACAAATCCTTTGTAAAGTTATAAAAAATAGTTAAAAGATCAAAACGAGTAAGGTTAAGTTAATGAGATTGAGTAAGATTAGTTCATAAGATATATAAGATATTGATGCATAAGAAGTCGTGTTGTCACACATATCTACCTTGTTGCTGAAGCTTTTTAGCCTGAGGAATTTGTTTAGGTGTTTCTGGAACCATCTTTGTTTCCTCCACAACCCTTTTTGGTTCCACTGGTACCTTCTTTGGTGTTTCTGGAACCTTCTTTGGTTCTTCTGGAACCTTCCTGGGTGCCTCTGGAACCTTCTTTGGTTCTTCTGGGACCTTCTTGGGTGCCTCTGGAACCTTCTTTGGTTCTTCTGGAACTTTCTTGGGTGCCTCTGGAACCTTCTTTGGTTCTTCTGGAACCTTCTTGGGTACCTCTGGAACCTTCTTTGGTTCTTCTGGAACTTTCTTGGGTGCCTCTGGAACCTTCTTTGGTTCTTCTGGAACCTTCATGGGTGCCTCTGGAACCTTCTTTGGTTCTTCTGGAACCTTCTTGGGTGCCTCTGGAACCTTCTTTGGTTCTTCTGGAACCTTCTTGGGTGCCTCTGGAACCTTCTTTGGTTCTTCTGGAACCTTCTTGGGTGCCTCTGGGACCTTCTTTGTTTCTTCTGGGACCTTCTTGGGTGCCTCTGGAACCTGCTTTGGTTCTTCAGGAACCTTCTTGGGTATTTCTAGAACCCTCTTTGGTTCTTCTGGTTTTGTGTCAGGTATATACCTCGGTTCTTCTTGCTCAGGTTTACCAGTCAGCAGATGTGATGGAGATGTTGTTGGTTCTGAGACAACTTTGGAGAAGATTTATTTATAAGATGATTATCTTGTTCAACATATTTTGACAAAAAGTGCAAGTCACACTCTAACGAGTGCTTAGGAAGTTCAAAGATATTCACAGAAGATTTTTCAGGAAGATTACTTTCAGTCTGATAACTAAGGTGGGTTCCAAAAGCAGAAACTGATACCGAACAAGCTTAAAACAACACAAGAAACAACACAAACAGGAAACAAAACAAAAGAGCTAAGAAACCTATCAAGAGCATCTTTACAGTACCTTTAGTTGGAACGGTGTCAGCCTTGGGTGGAGGAATCTTGGGTGCTGATGGTTGAATTATAGGTTCCTCTGGTCTGGGTACATCTTGCACTTAAGAAAATATTATGTATTGTTTAACCTTCAGCAAAAATGACCAAGACTAACAAAGATTACACTCTTTCACGAGTGAATTCAACAGCAACGTCAAAGATCAATACCTCTCGATGGAACAGCTTCAGCCTTGGGTGGAGTGACCTTGGCTGCAGTTTGGTAAACTACAGGTTCATCAGGCTTTGGTTGTTCAGGTGCTTTAAAGAACATTATATACAGCATATTTTCAGTAACCTACTGATAACTGCTAAGACTTCAACATTAGTGTCCACTCTAACGAGTGTTAGGCACAATGACAACTACAAAAACTGCTGAATACATAAAACATACAACATGGACCGGTTTCAATCACATGACATATAAGACATATGATAACACAGATCAAAGAGTTCAAAGATGGGAAATGACACCGTCTTTCCAGTACCTTTTGTTAAACTATCTTCAGTCTTTGATGGAGAAATCTTGGCAGCAAATGGCTGAACTATGGCTTCCTCTGGTTTGGCTACAGATGGCACTTTGGAGAACATTAAAATGTTTTTATTCTACAGTTATCATAAGGTTATTTCAAGTGTGAGCTTTGTTATCAGTGCACCACAGCTGTGACATTAATGTGTAGAATTAGCTTGTGGAAGGATCTAAATCTATTTCCAAACATCCCAAATTCTACTGTCAACTCATACATTGGAAGATGTTAAAAGATCAAACTCAAGAGTTTTGCAGTGAAGAAAACATCACAGAACATTTGGACAAACATGTTAAAGAGTTACAGGAAACACACAGATCACAGCAACATGAAACAAAACAAGAGAGACATAAAGTTTCACACAATGTCTTTCAAGTTTACCTCTTGTTTTAGGGGCCTCTGGTGTTTTCTCTGAAGGTTTAACTTTCAGTGCTTCAGTTTCTGGTTTAATTTTGGGCACTTTTGGCTCAGGCACCTGCGGTTTCTGAGGTGCCAGTTTCGGCTCAGGTGGAACCACTTTAGGCTCCACTGTTGGTTCAGGTTGATAAGGTTCAGGAATGACCTTTCTGGTCACTTTCTCCTGTTCAGGTGCTGGTTTGGTGTATACTGAAGGTTCTTCAAGGTTAACAGAGAAATATAACTGTGAGTTGACACAGAGCACACACAGCTTTAAGAGTTCAGGGGATAAAAGAAGGAAAAGATCACACTTTAAAAATAAAAAGACAGACTGACAAAAACCAAACAACTAACAGATGGACAGCCAAGAACACAATGCTCTGTACGCACTGTAAGAACGCTGAGATAGAATCACTTCAGACAACATGAAGTTTTGCTCAAGAGAAACCTGAAGGAGGTCATCTGAAGAGTTGGATTTGATAAAGAAATGAAGAGGAGGATTGTTGAAATTGAATTTCTAAGTAAAAATAAATAAATACTTATTTAAATTAAACTAATAAATTGTGTAAAAATGTAAAAGGTATGAAAAATCTAGATCTATGATGAAATTATCTATAAAATGATTACTGATTAGGATTATCCAATCTTCTGTTCTTTTACATTTCATGATAAATGTGTTTCATTGTAGTTTACAACAAATCCTAAATATATTTATTGCATATATAAAGAAGAAAAACCTGTCAAAAACATTTCAAAATTCTTTTTTTTTGTATCTCATCTATGTAGAAAAACATCTCAAAAATATGTATTGATATGATTTTTATACACATTTAAAAGTCTCTTATCTTGGATTTTTTTTAGTTGCATTATGTCTCAAGACTTAAAATGTTAAAAAATATAGAATAAAAACTTTGTGTAAAGAATCGTAAACATTTAAATTGAAAACTTTTTTAAAAAAAGTTTACAAAAATATAAGTGCATTTAAAAAATATTATGCGACACGAAAATGCAGTTCATACAATATTCTGTGTTTTTGAAAGGTTTTATGTCTCTTTTTGAAAGTTTTAGATCAAGAATCAAGAATGTGAGTCGATGAAGACTCTAAGATGACAAACAGACAAACAGAAATCATCAGTGACAAGATGACAGTCGTTACCTGGAGCGGCCGGAGCTTCCTCTCTGCGAGGCGGAGCGGCGACAGTTACTTCGGGCTGCGGCTTCTTTGCTTCAGGTACTTTAAAATATTATCATCGATTTCAGTTTTCTGATAAATGCTCACATCAAGACTCATCAAGAGAAACAGAAATACAGGAAGAAAGGAACAAGCAATCTGAGCAAGGAAAGTCTAAAAATATGACACAAGAACATAAATAAGAGAATATTAAGGAGGTACAGACAGGTAGTGGCAGAAATAAGAGGAGGTATTTGCAAATACCTTTGACCGGCGCTGGAGGCGGAGCTGCAGGCTCAGAGGGTTTCTCCTCTGGTCTCCTGTCAACCTCGGGAACTTAACAGATCAAGAAAGCTCACATTAAAACTGATGGTCAGATCTGCAGTCTACTCTACTTTCTGCAGTACAGAAAGTTGTAGTGAGGGTTAACAAGAGCACAAGAGAGAAGTGAGAAGCAGCAACATGAATAAGAAGAATAAACATGAAGAAGAAGACAGACAGGATTGAAGATAATCACACACTGAGTTACAGCGTAGAGGAAGAAGGTGTTCTGTAAGCAGCAGCTGATGGAGTTTGAAGCGTTAGATGACAAACATGATGGCGAGCTGAGCAGCAGTCCTGATCAGCTGCTCCGTTACACTCAAAGCTTTGATCAACAGCCACAAGCCAGTTCGCCTTTTTAAAAAGCAGTTGTACCTTTTGGAACTTCTTCTCTTCTCTCAAACTGAGTTCTCTCAACTATCTCTTCAACAGGTTTTTTCTCTTCTGGTGAAGAAGAAAAATTAATTTAGAATAAAAACAAGCTGATTCTGACATGTGAGGATGGTCATTAAGACGTTTAATGATCAGAAGTTATGAGGATGAAAGGAACTGCAAAGAAAATTCAATCAGTGAAGAAAAACAGAGACAGATTTATGAATGACATCAGTACAAACACAGACAAACACATAAAAGATGATTTAAGACACAGACAGACAGACTGACAGTTTTTATATCAATGATGGAGTTATTTTATCAGACAGAAGGAGGTTTATACCTGTGACGGAGGAGAACCGAACAGAAACTGTCTCTTCTTGAACGGTCAGACTTTCAAAAGCTACAGTGGATCATTGAAGGATAATCAGCCGTTAGAGATCAAATGTTCAGATGTTTCTTCACTGCAGAGTTACGGTTTGTGCAGAGGAGGATTATGTGAGACAATCAACACACTCGTGGGATAAAAACTCAATCTGACTTTGAATCTGTGAAGCTATTGAATAGTTCTGGTTTTCAAATTTGATTTATAATATTTATAATATATATAAAATAAAATATTCCTTTTACCTAATTTCTGAGAATAATGTGATGTGGGTAAATAAAATAACGGAACAATCAATTCTTAAAATTACCACATTCAGACTATACTTTCATAATTGAGATTAAGCTAAACTTTTTCACATAATCCTCTTCTCTACATTAGTTTCCATTTTGTGACATTTTAAATATATGTACAGATGGTGAATGACTTGTTACTGGAGGTAAATGTTTGAGTTGTTGAGGTGGTATTTGAATTATTAGGAGGGATGATGACTTAATTAATATTCACTGAATTCAAAATGATCACACGGTTATTGAAGGTGAGAGTTAAAGGATGATGATGATGTGATGATGATGATGATGAAGGTTACATTTCAGATGGTTTAAAATTGAATGTTGATGAATAAAATTCAGGAACTTCACACAGAATAAGAATTGACAGTGTTGGAAGTGAATACAGTTAGTTAACATTATCTTGTTTTTGTACCTTTCACTTCTGTTCTTTCTTCATAGTGATAAAACTCAGAGGAATCTTTAGGTGGAAAAAAAATGTATGAATAAAACAAGTGAAGTGAAGTTAAAGTTTAAGTGAAATTGATTAACTTTATCAGTAGAAACTGTCCCTGACTCACCCCTGACAACCAGAGAAGCTGTTTCTGGGATGTGGATTGACGTGTCTGGGACGTCTGAAGGTTTAACGATAAACACTTCAATTAATGCTGAACTCAACCAGAATATTATGTTCAGGTTTACTGTCTGGACAGGTACATGGGCTTTTAAAAATACTCACCCTGAGGAATCTTTCCTAACCCAATCTCTGTAAAGGACAAGGTACAAATGTTATTCTAACTGCTAACTCGGTTTAACTCGAGTATCTTCAGCTGTGTTGTAATGGTACAGACCTTTGCCTGACAGGTAAAGCTCAGCTGTGCTTCGAGCTTCTCCCATCGGCTCCAGACGAGCGATGACCGAGTAAACGCCTGACAGAATGGACACGTGTTACATGCTGATTACATGTTTCGCTAAAATACCTTCAGAAATTATTATTTTTTTACTTTTAAAAATGACAACAAAGCGCTGGTCACACATGTTTCTGTTTATCTAACATTCATCGATCACAACATCTTTGTAATAGTCTTTGTACTGGATTGTTTGCTGTCCCTGACATTCTATCATAACTGTTCATAATAATCTATGATAGTGTCCTCCATTTCGGACTCATGAGGTCTCCATCCAACAGCATTCAGAGGCACAAAATTATCACATTTTGGGGGACAATTGTTGTACCCAGGTCCCAATAATACCCACGGCAAAACATATTTCAAAAATATTATTTTACAAACAATTTCTTGACACCCCTCCAAACTAAAACCAGACTACAGGAAAAAACAGCAACTAATATAAGCATCACAAAAATGGTGAAACCATTGTACTTTATGGCAATAATTGCAAGTGATAATATAATGCAAAAATTATCGTATTTGGATGATAATCATCAAAATTCAGCAAAACTGACCCAAAAGATTTCATTGTATTTTCTTAAACTTGTTACTTAAAGTGACTCCATTGAAATTTGCTCACTTTGCAACAAAATGTCACTATTTTGATTTCTGGTGTGACCAGCTCTTTAATCAATTACACCTCATATTCATGATTGAAGATCATTTATGCTTTTTGATGGTTAAAACATCGTGATCATCATGATCACGATGTTTGGAATGGCCTCAAACTAAATGCTAAAACTGCATAATTAAAAAAAAAACATTTTTATTTGTCAGACTTGTGCAGCCCAAAACCTTTTTTGCAAAATAAATTTCACCCCTAAAATCTTAGATAGCCAAACAGATAAAAAGTTTCTTCTTCTTAAATACTTAAAAAAAGGGGGAAAATACTGTCTGTAAAATCTACAGTTTAAGTTGATTTTTTGACAAACCTTCATCCTTCGGGGTTACGTTGCGGATGGTCATAAAGTGCCGCCGACCCTCAGTCCTGAAGTTATATTTCGGGCTCTCTTTAAGCTCCCATGAGTCTTTGTACCATGTGACGGTGGCGTTGTCGAAGGACAACTCGCACTCGAAGGTGGCCGAGTGGCGTTCATTGACCTCGATGCTTCTGATGCATTTAGTGAACTGAATTTGGTCGGCTAGAACCAGACAACCAGAGTTAACTGCTGATTTCACAATAATAGAGGCATGTTAGTTTATTACAGCAACTATCTTATTGATTTTATGTTATTATTTACATATTAGGACGCTCTTTTGAGGAGTTTTGACTGATTGTTAAGTATAAAAGAAACACAGAACAAAAACAGGTAACAGACAACCACAAAACACAGAAATAAAGTCATCAGATGAGAACCAGTTGGTTCAAAGAGGTCAGTCGGAGTTAGTTTGGAGTTGTACTGCTTACCTGTCTTGTAACCAGTTCCTGATAATAAAATAAAAGATTGGGACATGAGGACACATTACAGACGACAATCATTGGACTGACAAGAAGTCCAAAAACTCAGACTCCTACCTGTGACGGTCAGCTTGGCGTTGGAGATGTGAGGACCACACACCACGCGGTAGTTGCCCTGATCTTTGACCAGGCAGTTCTTGATCTTCAGGTAATGGTGGTCCCCAACACTGCTGATCTCATACTTGTCACTGTTGTCCAGTTTCTGTGTGCCCTTGTACCAGGTGAGTGTGATCTCTGGGTAATTGATCTTGATCTGACACTCAAAGGTGACACTCTGGTTCTCGGGGGTCGTCTGGTCGCTGATGTCCTCTATCACAGAGACGGGCTGAGGGTTTAAAATTGGTAATAATCGAGTCATTGAACTCCGACAGGTTGAACTTTACAGACAAAGCTACATGGTTACATTCAGTCTCTACTGTGATGATCTGATCTGCAGAAATCTGTCAGAGGAGTGTTGAAACAACGGTGTTGGCTGTGTTGAGATACCTCCGTGCCGACGCGTCCCTCCAGCTGCTGAATGAGTCGGGCCATGTCCTCTTCTTCAACCCGTCCGCCATGCTCCACCTCCTGCGATGGGAACAATATCGATTGGTAAATCTTGAATTCTTTCTATACAACAATTGGGGTTAGAGGCCTTTGCTTGTTCTTTTATACCTCTTTTAGACCCTGTGCTAACTTCGCTTTAGTCAGAGTCAAGAAGTGTGCTACACTTCTTTTTGAATTTCATTTTCAAAACAAAACTATAATCCTGACATGACATTTTTAATTCCACCCAAACCACTGCAGATGACCTGTCATCAGGACCAGTTAAAAGTCTCTCACCGCTCTTCCAGTCTCCATCTCCTTCTCCCTCTTCAGGAACTCGACGGCCTGCAGGATGGCACGGAAGTCGTGGATGTTGTGCTCACGCAGGATCCTCTCGTAGTCTTTGGGGTCGTGACCTCTCAGCAACTCCACAATGTCGATCTCTCCTTCTTTCTTGGGACTCTTCTGCTTTGAAGGAGTCCTGACAAATAACAAATAGACAGTCAGAGAAGGTGTCTTCCTCTCAACAAGACCCGTGTATGGATTCTTTGACAAAAATCAAATCAATCAATTATTTTTTACTTCTTCAGCTTTGTCCTTATGTCTCCAAATCCTTCCACGTCTTCTTTTTTGGTGACCTCCATCTCAGCGCCACACTCAATCTCTCCATGTTTGTTGGTTGCAACACATCTGTAGAGACCGGCATCAGATTTGGTTACCTCCTTGATCTCCATTTTGGCATCCTGACCCTTGTGCACGATGGAGATACGACCACCAGGGGTGATCTGCCTCCATTTGCCCTTCATCCACTTCACACTGGGGATTGGGTCACCTCCGATCTTGGCGATGAAGGTTGCAGTGCCCTCTGAGAAGACAAAATAAGAATGTATGAAGAAGAAACTCTACTTGTTCAGCTTCTTAAAAGAAACCTCATCTGTCCTACAGTTCTTTAAAGGTCAATCTACCGTTGTGCAAGAGGGAGCATAACCAGAGACTGGAAATGATTATTTTTGTAAATGTTGATCAGTAGAGCTCCCAGGTCATTTACAGTCAACTTACTCTCAGTGACAGAAACATTTTTAGGTTCCTCGATGAAGAAAAGGTTGTCGAGCCTCTTCACAGGGGCACCTACAGCCGGGGCTGCAGCCGGGGCAGCAGCCTCACCCGGGGCCACCGTGGCTCCTTTGTCTGAAACGAAATCTCAAAGGTGAGTTGTCACATTTGACCAACACCAAATGGCCCAATCAGAACCTCAAGCCTGTTTTGTTGTCAATAAAGTAGTCAGATTCTTTATTGGGCACCATAGAGCACTGAGGGTAAACAGTCATCACAAAAACTGTTTTCTACAAACTGATGTTGTTACCTTTCACAGTGACCCTGGACTTGCAGAAGTCACTGCCGGTAGGATTGCTGGCTTTGCAGAGGTAATCTCCTGCATCAGTCTTTGACACTGGACTGACCTCCAGACAGGCCTGTCCACCAACAAATGTGATTCTGGTATTTCCACTGGATTTCAGTTCCCTCCTGTCCTTCATCCATTGGATGGTAAGAGGAGGAGAGCCGCTGACGTGGCATTTCAGGCTCAGCTTCTCGCCCTCGTTCACCGTTACCGGCTCCAGAGGGATGTCGATTTTGGGAGCCTGGCCAGATTCTGAGGGAGTGATGGGAAGTAAGAAAGACAGCTACAGATACTTTCAAACAGTAACAGGATGGACAGAACATGGAGACTCCTCTGCAGTATTTCGCAGAAACCTTTATATGGAGTCTTTGTACTCAATTCTGCAAGAACCTTTCATTATCTGACTAGAACCTGAAATGGACTAACCTACACAAATCTCAGGTTAAAGTTTAAATCTCTCAGTTAGTTACCTCTGTTTCAGATTCTTAAATGGTCTATTCCATGCAAAATGGATTCCTCCTGGACACAAATGCAATGCTTTGCAGCTTCATCCAGTTTTAATCCTGCTCTGCATGTAGCATAGTCTGTAGTCAGCTAACAGATGGGAGTTGATGTTAAAATGTTATAAATATCTTTTGAATGAAACATTTTAACTCCTTTCCAAGCAGTGACCATGTAAGGTAACTTACTAAAGAAACCAGCTATCTTAGTGGCCTTTTTTGGCTGGCAATTGACTGCAGAACAAAAACTGAATAGGTCAATTCCCAGTGACTCCCAAAATGACATATGTATATCACTGTTTCCAAAATAATATGGCTATTACAGCTGACAAGTACCGACTTACCAGACCTTCCTTGTAGAGTGGCAGTTTGGTTAGGCTGAGGCAAGAAAACCTCTTGGCTAGGTTTATGGAAACATCATCGTTTCAGTTGAAATAATGATGTCACTTATGTATTTTGACTTAAGAATGCACATATGTAATGTATGTAACTTCTCCACACCACACACCACCTGACTCTTGATACTACATCACCTGACTTTTTGCTGCCATAATTATTACTATGGCCAAATGTAAATATGGGTCATAATTAGTCGGAACAGCATGTTACCTTGCCAGCCAAGCTCACCAACCAGCCCCAAAAGATCACTAAGTCAGAAAGCTTCCATGGCACCAACATAATCAAAACATGTTCATGACTGCCATTTGTTTCATTTTGATTGGCTGAAGAAAGATACAGCAGTTGCTGCTCATGTTTTAATATTTTTCCTGATGTCTTTAATTAAAATGCCGCAGAGATCCAGAACAATTTAAGGTGGAACAACTAGGAAAAGATTCTACCTGACAATCTTTTGACTTTCAAAGGGAGTGCACTACAGATAATAAAGCCCCGTCAATATCAGTTTCAACAAAATGACAGATGAAGATTAACTGACACAGTCGTACCTGTGATGTTGAGAGAAACTCGACATGAAGCCTGTCCGGCCTCGTTGGTGGCAGTGCAGGTGTACACACCGCTGTCAGAGGACAAAGTGTCTCTGACACTCAGCGTGGCCAAGTTGTTCTGAAAACTGACATCATATTTGTCAGAGCCATAGATTTCGCTGTTGTCCTTAAACCAGGTGACAGTCAGTGGCTGGGAACCAGAAACCCGACTCTCCATCTTCACCGTCTTACCCACAGAATCCACCATGGACTCAGAGGGCCTCTTGGTGAAGTTTGGAGGGACTTTACGCTCTGTTAGTGGGGGAGAAAATGAAGAAAATTAAACCACAAAGTGACACGAAGAAATGTTTCGAAAATTTTAATTAAAATATCATTCACCAGGCCACTGGGCCTTTACCGTTGCATTCCGGGAAACATAGAGCCACGGCACTTAAGACAACATGAAAGTGCGACACAAAGCGAACAAATTCAGAATATTCACCATTGACAAACACATCGACCTGTCTGTGAATCTCTTTTTTCAGCAAGTAAATATTTATCCGACCCAACCATCTAAAACATCATTAAATCTTTTTCTTTCCAAAACCAGCCAGCTGTACAAACAACAACAATGTCACCTGGACTTTTTAGATGTTACAACACTCCTTCTGGTTACCAACAATCACAGGACCACAGGAAACGATAACTTCACTGGAGGTTAGCATTAGTAACTGGGATCATGAGTCAAATGAAGGGAAATGTTACTGTGTTACCTATTTTAACATGAGCATGACAGGTGTCAGTTCCTTCAGCATTGGAAATTTCGCAAGTGTATTTTCCTGCTGCCGCAACCCTGTCGCTGTTTAGGACCTCCAGAGTGCAGGAAGAGTTGGTGGTTTTGACATTGTACTGGTACGAAGCCCAGATCGGCTTGTCGTCCTTCTTCCATGTCACGTAAACCCTCTGGCTGCCGGTGTACGTGCACAAGAGCCTCAAGGGTTTACCCAGCTCGTGGCTGACGTCCTCCAGTTTCTTGACAAATCGAACAGGTTCTGAGAGAAGCAATGTTGAAATCAGTCATAGAAACCACTGATCTTTACATGCGAAGGACGAGAGACTATGTGACTGCGCAGTATCCAGGAATCCAGGATGTTCTCATGTAGAAAGAGAGTCTATGTGGAGAGAGGAGGATTTACCCGTACGTGAAGGTGAGGAAGGTTAAGTTTAGCATTGGATAAGCTATGTGAGTGCCTTTGTTACCTCTAGCAATTAATCACTTCATGCATGAAAGAACTGCTGAGAAAAAAAGCACTGTGGAGTTAAGGTTAGTGTTACCTAGCTTGACATATGCATGGCAGATATCAGAGCCTTGGGTGTTGGAGATTTCACAAGTATATCTTCCATGAGCTTCTTCTCGGTCGCTGTTGAGGACGTCCAGCACACAGCTGCAGTCTGTGGTCTTGACATTGTACTGATAAGAGGCCCAGATCGGCCCCCCATCTTTCTTCCAGCTCACGTTCACTCTTTGGCTGCCGGTGAAGGCGACTCTAAGAGTCAGCGGCTCACCGACTCTGAACGTAGTGTTTTCCAGCTTCCTGATGAAGCGAGCAGGTTCTGTGAGGAGCAGTGAGGGTTGTTAGAGGCAAAGGTGAGCAAGCAGAACTATTAATGATAATCAGTTAGCCTTATTGTAATTATGTAAAGTGGCGTAGAGAGTATGGCATATAGAGCCAGAGTTTCATCCTACTCCTGGATTAGTAGCTCAGTGGTGTTACAGACAGCCTGTTTCTTCCATTTGTCGTTCTGAATGCATGACTGCAATCTAAGTTCATGGTGCCCTTTTTTATTTTATCACATTTATCTGTCAGTGTCCATGACAAAAACCTTCAAGCACAAGCAAAGTGTCAAAGTGCTTTATTCTAGATTTTACTGTTTTCATTTGGAGCCCAGAGGGACAAAAACTTCAATTTATCTCAAAGATTTCCGACACGAACCGGGAACATTAACATGTCAATGGGTCCATGTTATCAGCACTTGGAAAGAATCTGCAGACTGTACTGCAATGGGTCTGTGGGGACACATCCACTTATACAGGCATCCATTTCCACCTCTCTGACTACATACTTAAGTAGATTCAGCTTCAGAGATGGACAACATCCTCACTGAGCTTCTATGGCTCTAGTGTTTGCAGTTTGTCCTGCAGCGTTGGCATTTTCAATGGATTGTTTGGACAATGGAAGGAAGGAAAATATCCTTGAGGCTGTTGCTGTAGTACCCGCGAGTCCACCAATTTGGTCAGGTTTCTTGCAGAAACATTTACGACTTTTGATCAGACATGTTCTCGATTAGAAGAGCGCTGTGATGGTGGCAATGGGGACAAAGGACAATGATAAACACAGACTACTGCCACCTGGTGGTATGGCAAGTTATTACTTCTCAAGCAGGCGCAGAACATGGAAGCTAGTTGGCTGTTGGTTGTCTCTGATGTGTGAGCAAGTGCAGCTTTTTGGCCAAGACACAGGCGACATTGAGGTGGTGCAACAGTAGGCCTTCGTCGCCACTAGTTTCTGGAGGGAAACCAGTACAACAGAGGCTAATCTGGGAGTAAGATGAAACTTTAGCTTTCCATGGCTAGCATTAGCAAATGTTTATTGATTAGCATCCTTGAATGTGGGCGCTGTGGTGGGTTGTGGGGGTTGTACCTTTCTTGGGGGTTTTACAAAAGACATAAGCGTCACAGATGGCAGAACCTTCTTTGTTAGAAACTTGACATGAATAGAGCCCAGCTGCTTCTTCTCTGTCACTGTTGAGGACTTCCAAAATGCACGAGGATTCTGTGGTCTTGACATTGTATTTGTATGAGGCCCAGATCGGTTTGCTGTCCTTCATCCAGCTCACGTGCAGCAGCTGACTGCCAGTGAACGTGCACGTCAGAGTCAGAGGATCACCCAGACGGAACGATGTGTCATCAAGCTTTTTCACAAAGCGCACAGGTTCTGAGAGGAGCAACATTATTTTAGTCATGTAATGTAGCTACAAATGTTAGCTGATCAGTGAGTGTGTTAGGAGGCAGTTACCCAGTCTGACATGAGCGTGACAGATAGCAGAGCTGCTAGCATTGGATATTTCACAGGAATATCTCCCAGCAGCCTCCTCTCTGTCACTGTTCAGAACCTCCAAGACACAGGAGCTGTTTGTAGTCTTGACGTTGTACTTGTAGGAAGCCCAGATCGGTTTGCCATCTTTTGTCCAGCTTACGTGCACGTGCTGGCTGCCCGTGTACATAACCTGAAGCTTCAGAGGCTCGCCAACCCTAAAGGTCAGATCATCCAGCTTTTTCACAAAGCGTACGGGTTCTAGGAGAGGCAAGGACGTTAGTGGTTAGTTGCTTGTCAACTACTGAGAAAAATTAGTGAGATTTTGTGATAAAGGATAAGCAAGTAATCTATCATCGTGATCAAATAGGGCTCATTGTTTTCAGTTTTTAATGACTTTGAGCAAAAACAAAAACAACTAGTTTTTAATATTCCACTTCCTGAAATTAACATTTACTGCACTTAACTGTAAACTGGGTTCTTTGGAAAGTTGAAGTGAAAATAAACTTGTGCTGCAAATTTGGTATTTTTGTAATCTTTGCGTAAAATCTGCTTCACTAATATTTTCTGATGCAGTTCTTTCAATATTCAGGAGGCAGAGGTCATTACAATTTCTGCTTTTGCAAAGAATTTTCTGGAGGTTTTGGATCCTCGAAAACAAAACAAAAAGAAATGTGCACATGTTGGAAGTGGCAACAATTGAAATCAATCATTTTGAATGTATTTTGAAATTTCTTGGTATTTTTGGGCATTTACTCCAACAAACTCCTTCGAGGAGTTGAATACATTTCAACTTAAACTTGGTCAGCTTATTCAAATGACCTAAGCAATGAAAAGTTGTTAAATGATTGCACAATTATTGCAGTGTTACAGATAATTGTTAATTGTTACTCAAATATATATTGTTCATTCTGCATATCATTTGTTGTAATCTAAATTAAGTTGGTGTTTGGTAGCACACAGATATTTTTTTTCTTTTTTTTAAAAATAAAACTGAAAACATGAACTCTTTGTCTGACCCTTTATTTTACCTAGTTTGACTTGTGCGTTGCAGATTGCTGTGTTCTGAGAGTTAGAAATTTCGCAGGAGTATTTTCCTGCTGCCTCCAGACGATCACTGTTGAGGACTTCCAAGACACAGCTGTTATCTGTGGTCTTGACATTGTACTTGTACGAGGCCCAGATCGGTTTGCCGTCCTTTCTCCAGTTCACATGGACCCGAGGGCTGGCACTATAAGCGCAGTACAGCGACAGGGGCCGACCGAGCATGAAAGTGGTGTCTTCCAGCTCTTTAATAAAGCGCACAGGTTCTATAGGAGGCAACAGTGGTGTTAGTTGCATGTTTATTACGTTACAGCAAGCAAATGCAAGTTTATGTGACAGGACTTATTTGCAGAGTAAAGTTCTTAAATAATCTAAAACCAGAAAAAGGATGGTGCAGTTGTTAGTGGCTTTACCTATCTTAACCAGAGCATGACAGATATCTGTGCCCTCCGAGTTGGAAATTTCGCAAGAGTATTTCCCAACAGCTTCTGGACGGTCGCTGTTGAGAACTTCCAGGGTGCTAGAAAAGTTGGTTGTCTTAACGTTGTATTTGTAAGATGCCCAGATGGGTTTGCCGTCCTTCATCCAGCTGACATAAATCCTCTGGCTGCCAGTGAATGTGCACTCCAGCATCAGAGGATGGCCGATTTTATAGTAGGTGTTTCTCAGTTTTCTCACAAAGCGAACAGGTTCTGAGAAATCAATTAGCAATGGTGGTGTTAGATAAAAAAGCATGCGCAAATGACTCAAGTGATTTTTATGCTGAGGTAATGAGGTGAGTTGCTCAGGAGCTTTACCTAGCTTTGCATTAGCATGGCAGATATCGGTTCCTCCAGCGTTGGAAATTTCACACGTGTATTTTCCGACAGCCTCTTGTCTGTCGCTGTTGAGGACTTCCAGGATACAGGTGTCGTTGGTGGTCTTGACGTTATACTTGTATGAAGCCCAGATCAGTTTGCCGTCCTTCTTCCAAGTCACGTTTACTCTCTGACTGCCAGTGTACATGCACTTAAGGGTCAAAGGTTCGCAGAGTCTGAAATAAGTGTCTTCCAGCTTTTTCACGAAGCGAGCCGGCTCTGAGAGGAGTAATGGTTGGGTTAGTTGCATGTTGCTGACATTATGTTAGCAGGCAGGCAATTGAGATCTTATAGGAGTTTCAACTGACTGAGATCATTTTTTGTCCTATTAGACTCCTGTATCTATTAGAAAAGAGCAGGAGTGTTAGTTGATGAATAAAAGCAAATTTGTGACTTTACCTAGGCTGACACAAGCATGGCAGATGTCAGTTCCAGCTCCGTTGGAGATTTCGCAAGTGTATCTTCCAGCTGCCTCGGGCCTGTCGCTGTTGAGGACGTCCAGGATGCAGGTTGAATCAGTAGTTTTAACATTATACTGATAAGAAGCCCAAATCAGCTTGCCATCCTTTTTCCACGTGACATTGACCCTCTGGCTTCCGGTATATGAGCAGACTAGTTTCAGTGGCTGACCCACTATGAAAGTTGTGTCCTCCAGCTTCTTGATAAAGCGCACAGGTTCTGAGAGAAGCAATGTTGATGTTAGAAAAGCGACCATTGTTATGCTTGCATGCATGCATCTATGCCTCTATGCCAAAGTTAATTCTTTAAAGGATGAAATGTAACAGAAGGCACTGCTAAGAGAAGGCTACGTTAGTACTTGTACATATTTAAATTGAGGCAATCTTTAGGTCTCTAGTGAGGGACTTTACATTATAGAAAGTTCTATCAACTGAATAAAATATCTGTAAAACTTGATGCAAAATCCCAGCAGGAAAAGAAAGTGTATAAAATGAGCATCACCTTTCACTGTCACTTTACAGCTGGCAGAGGATGAACCGACCCGGTTCTCTGCCTTGCAGATGTAATCACCATGATCGAACTTGGTTGATTTGGCTAGTCTCAAAGTGGCGACACTGTTTGCAAAGTCCATCGTGAAACCGTTGGACCTGCGCAACTGTGTATCAGCTTTAAACCAAGAAACGGAGATGTCAGGCGTTCCCGCGATACGGCATTTCAGGGTAACCGCATCACCCATGGTTACCTCCACTGGCTCCATCTTTTCAACAAAGTATGGTCGTTCTAAAGTGAAAGATGATGATGATGATGATTTAGTAAAACTACAGATGTTGAGTTGTGGAAGAATGAATGAATGAACTAATGAATGAATGAATGAATGAATTATAACAGCTGAAAACACATTTATGTTAATGACTTTACCTAGAATTGACACTTGTGCTTCACATCTGTCACTCCCAACTCCGTTGTCTATCTCGCAAGTGTATCTACCAGCTGCTTCCATCCTGTCAGCATTAAGAACCTCCAGGATGCAGGAGGTGTCTGTGGTGATCACATTGTACTGATACGAGGCCCAGATGAGTTTACCGTCCTTCTTCCAGGTCACATTTACCCTGGGTGTTCCAGCAAATGTAACCTCAAGTCTCAGAGGCTTTCCCTTTTCAGAAGAGATGTCTCTCAGCTTCTTGACGAAGTGGACTGGTTCTGAGAGAGGTAATTCCATTATCAGTTACACAAAATTCACTTTATGGAAGTTCACAGGTGGATAAAAAAAAAAGATATCTTTTATGCTAACAAACCTTTCACAAACAGGTAAACTGGGCAGCTTTCCTTCCCTGCATCGTTAATGATCTGGCAGGTGTACTCTCCAGCGTGGGACTTCTCGACTTTATGAATCACCAAAGTGGCGACATCACTCTTCAGGGAAATCTCGCAGCCTCTTCCATGCTGCATCTCTTTGGCTCCCCTGAACCACTTGACTTTCAGGGGGGCACTGCCCTTCACTTTAGCCATGAAAGAAACATTTTTGCCAGGCAATGTTTCCTTCACTTCAGGTGTTTCCACAAAAGATGGAGGTTCTAGTTCCAAATAAAAAAAGACATGTTTTAAGATATTCGTTACTTCCTGTAAGGAACCTGATCCCGTGCGTATGAAAACATCCTTGAAATGTTCTCGACTTTATTTACATCTACTGACCTGTCACATTCATTGAAGCACTTGTCTCACTGGCTCCTGCAGTGTTTACAGCTTTACATGTGTATTTGCCAGAATCAGACATCTTGATTGCTGGTACTCTCAGTTTGCAGTTATTATCGGTGCAGCTAATGTCATAGTTTGGCCCACTCTTGATCTCCTGGCCGTTGTGGAACCAGGATGTCGTTAAAGGAGCAGAGCCAGTGACCTTACACTCCATCTCACCAGGCTTACCCACAACAAGGTGGGTGTCTCTCAGCTTCCTGATGAAACTCGGTGGAATCAACTTATCTATTGTCAAAAGAACAAGAAGTTTTAAAGCATTGCTGAGCTAACTGCTGATTAAGAGGATAATAACACTTTGTGAGAGGGCAGGTACATAATGGTCACCAACCTGAGATAGAGAGCTTAGTTTTGCAAGAGGCTGTACCAACAGGGTTTGAAACCTCGAGCTTGAACTCTCCAGAATCTGCTTTATCAGCAGATCGAATCTTCAGTGTGGCAACCTTCTTTGTAAAGGACATCTGGTACTTTGCACCAGCAGAGAGCTCTTTGTTATCCTTAAACCACTTAGTTTTCAGTTCTGGTGAGCCAGATACCGTGACTTCAAGAGCTGCATTTTCTCCTGACTTCACGCTCAAGGACTCTGGGCTATCCACGATAGAAGCGGGTTCTAGAAATTAGGGAAGAAGTCGTTAAGCTATATGGATCCTTACACTGCCAATGGTGGTGATATAATGAAGTCTGGAGTTCTACAAACCTAGAACAGTCACTTGGGAGACAGACTCCACGACTCCAGAGTCGTTCCTCAGCCGGCAGGTGTATTTACCAGCTGTGGTTGACTCGGCCTTGGGCACTACAAGTGTGACCACATTGTTTTCAAAGGTGATCTTCCTGTTGTCACCGTCTCTGAGAATATGGTCTTTATCTTGAACCCAAGACACAGTCAACGGCTCAGCGCCCTTCACTGTAGCAGTCAGTGTCAGCTGCTGCCCGACTCTCACTGACTGATCCACCAGTTTCTTGACAAATGCTGGTTGTTCTGAATATCAATGGAAAGATCATAGGTGAGGGAAGGTAATCGCACTAAAGCTAAGCTTGAGGTACTGGCCACTGATTCTGTACTAACCTTTGAGGCTAATGGTAGTGCGGCAGGCTCCAGTTCCTACACTGTTTGACACTTTGCACTCATAAAGACCAGCATCATCCTGCTCCAGTTTAATAATGTGAAGCGCAGCAGAGCTGCCCTCATTGACCATCTTATATTTCCTGCTCTCCTTCAGTGGTCTTTTGTCTTTGTACCAGTTAACCTGGAGAGGTAGAGTGCCGTACATCTCACAGTGAAGGCTGGCATCTTTCCCTTTAAATGTCTCAACTGGGCTTGGAGTTTTAGTGAAGGATGGGGACTCTGTAAAATATATCGACACATATTATGGGATAGAAATTCTTGTTGAGGATCATGCTTATGTTCAGTCCATGCCAGAGCGATCCATCCAAGTGTAGAAAAACAAAGAGCACTCGTGAGAGGAAACACGCGCCTATGTTCATGCTAGGATAGGAGAGTAGGTCAAGTCATACGGAGATCTGAGAAATTAACATGAAAAAGGTATGTCACTGGTATACTAGACTGGATCATTCCATCATCAATAGGGGACAACTTATCTTTAAAAAAGAGGTCACACTCAGACTCATGCTATCCAACACACTGGAGGACAAAAATCTCATTTTTGACCGGAACAGAAGGCCGTTGGGCTCCATGCTGAAGTTTTAAGACAGGGTACCAAATGCATTCAGCGAAGGTTTATGTGAAATATCAAAATCTGCATCATGGGGGATTTTCATTCCTTCTTTTTCATGCTAGTTCAGAGGTGGCAAAATCCACAAGACTGGAGATTGAATATATTCAATAGCTGACCTTGAACCGTGAGAATGGTGCTGCAGCTTGCACTGCCAGCATCATTATGAGCCTCACAGGTGTAGACTCCGTTATCCTCAAACCTTGTGGTGCGCAGCTGGAGGTACGCAGTCGAGTCCACAAACATTACTCTATAGTTGTTTCCGTCAGTTAGCTTTTGCTCATTTTTGTACCAGCACATGTTCAGAGAGCGTGAGCTGGTGAACTTGCATTCGAAACGGTGTCCCTCACACTGCTTCACAAAGGTAGTGGGAGGAAGTTTCTGGACGAACTGTGGAGGTTCTGCAAAGTCAAAAAAAGTTCAAGTTACAATCATCAGCATGAAGTAACACGTGAGCATCAGAGGAGCGAATGGAGGTTGCAGACTGGTGGCTGGATGCTGTAACAGATGAAGACATAGATATTCCTGGTGTGAAAAGAGAGGGTAAGATGTTTGGGGAAATGAAGAATGAGGAGCTGTAAAAATGGAGGAAAAAAGATGGAGTTAATTGAGTGGTGATGGTGGTGTGGACAAAAAAAAAGAATAGTCCAACCTTTCACCAACAACTCTGCGGCACTCTTCACTGTGCCTGCGTCGTTGCTAACTTGGCAAGAATAAATCCCAGACTGCAGAGTCCCAACTGAGTTCAGCTCTACAGAGGAGGAATATTTCTGCAATCTTATCATACATGATGGCCCTGTGATGAGTTCGATGTCATCCTTGAACCATTTCACTGTGAATGGAGGCGTTCCTTCAAAGACACTTCTGAAGAGTACCGAAGACTTTGGGATAACAGCCTGAGACTCAGGCTCAGCTACGAATCTTGGTGGCACTAAAACCCACACAGAGAAATGATTACGATACATGACTAACATCCCGTGAGTAAATAAATGTGATAAAGTCGACCTCTGGATGCTAACCTTTAGCTGTGAGCACTCCGCTGCACAGACAGCCCCCAGCATCGTTGATAACTTTACAGGAATACTCTCCAGTATCAGCACCTTCAGTCAGCTTTAACTCCAGTGACAAACTGTTTTCAACATGCGTAAGTTTATATTTGTAGCTGTTGGTGATTTTTTGTTTCCCTTTGCTCCATTCAACCAACAATGGAAGAGAACCGGCCACTTTGCACTCCATGGTAACCACCGAACCCATAATTGCTTGAATGTTTGTTAATTTCCGAATGAACATCGGAGGAATAACCTCGTCTGTTTAGATTCAAATTAAAAGATCATTAGAATCAGAGAAAAGATGCAACTTCTACAACTTTGTCCAAACAAAAAATATCTTACAAACCTAAAACTACCAGTACGACTTTACAGCTGCAAGTCCCGACAGCATTCGTGGCTTCAAACCAGTACTGTCCCGTGTCTTCCACCTGAGAGGACTGGATCTTAAGACTGCTGAGGTTGTTTTCATAGCAGAGATTAAGTTTTCTGCTTGGCTGGAGCTCTTTGCCATCTTTGCTCCACCTTACACTGATCTGAGGAGTTCCAGCGACCCTGCACTCAAGACTAACTGGATCTCCACGAGTCACTTTGACTACCTCCGGCCTCTCTTGGATCATAGGCGGTTCTACAACACCAAGACAAAGAGGTGAGTGTACTTGTTGTAACTGTTAGAGTTAAATATAATGTTAAGCAGAAGAGTTGTGCTGGAAACAGAGGTACCTTTCACTATGAGGGTTGCAAAGCATTTGTCCCGCCCAGCCTCATTTACGACCTGGCAGGTATATTTCCCGCTATGTGTCACCTCACATGAAGGAATCCTGAGAGTTGCCTCTTTGTTCAAATCAAACGCTCTCTCAATCTTTGGATCCTCTGGGATCCAGTTCTCGTCCTTTTGCCATTGTACAGAGAGAGGCAGAGAACCTTCCACGGTGCAGCAGAAGACCACAACATCTCCCAGAATAGTGGAGACATTTTCTATCTTCTTAACAAATGTTGGAGGGACTAATGCAAAGAAAAGATGTCATTGCGATAGCTGAAAGTAAACAGTGCTGTATGCCTGATGTTTGTTAATATGATGAGCAACCAACCTTTCAGAGACAGAGCTGCACAGCCTGTGCTGCTGCCAACATCATTGGCTACCACACACTGATAAGCACCAACATCTTCCACTTCACAGTCCTGGATTTTCAAGCTCACATTTTCACTATCAACAATAAGATACTTTTGGCTGGATTTGATTGGCTTTCCATCTTTGATCCACATGACTTTAAAAGGAGCACTTCCTGCCACTTTGCAAGCAAACACTGCTGTCGAACCTTTAACAACTTCCAGAGCCTTCAGCTCCTCAACAAACGAAGGAGGCTCTGAAATAACAAAGCAACTCAAATTGAAACAACCTTTGATTTGCATTTGTAACTCTGATGAGATGTCAACATGTAAAGGAAAACCAACCTTTCACTTCTAGCTCAGCTGTGCAACTCTCTGTGCCGGCTTCATTGCCGGCTTCGCAGAAGTAATTCCCGCTGTCATTCTCACTGACTTGACTTATCTCTAAAGTAGCTGCAGAGTTGATAAACGACATCTTGTGTTTGACACTTTGGTGAATCTCAGCTCCATCTCTGAACCAACGCACAGAGATCTCTGGAGTACCACCGACTTTACACTCGAAAACCTTATTGTCTCCTACTCTTACGACTGACACACCTTCAGGTTTATCAATGAAAAAGGGAGGTTCTGCAAAAAGTACATACAAAGGTTACCTAAGTATGGTGAGCAAAGGTAGTGAGGTGGTAAAGTAAAGAAATCAATAAAGGTAAGAGACTAAATATGAACCTTTTACAAAGAGTGTTGCATGGCATGAAGTGGAGCCAACATCATTCTGTATTTCACAAATATAGTCATCAGAATCAGAAGATTTGGCAAAGAAGAGCTCCAGTGAGCTCGAGGTTTTGTCTTTGATAACAGAGCAGTCGGCGCTGGATAAAATCTCTTTCTTGTTTTTAAACCATTTGATGTTCAGTGGCGGTGTACCAGAGAAACGAACATTTAATTTCACCTTCGACCCAGGCAAAACATTCATGGATTCAGGTTTTTCAAGAATGCGTGGTGTTTCTGTCAGTGGACAAAACCCAACATAGTCAGAATTCATAAAATGCGATTACACCTTAAACTGCAAGAAAGTTCTGAGGATGTAAGCTGAGTTCTAACCTTTGACAAACAAAGTCCCGGAGCACTGGGCAGATCCTGCTTTGTTTTTAGCCATGCAGGTATAGATACTGCTGTCTTTATCGTCAAGACGACTGATTTCCAGGAAAGCGACATTTTCGAAAAATGTGCATCTGTGTTTCTCATCAGTTTTGATCTCTTTCTCATCTTTGTACCACTGTATTGTCATCGGCAGGGAGCCAGATACCAGGCACTCCAGGTGAGCGAATGATCCCCTGATACCTTCTGTCTCCCTCAGTGCTCTCGTGAAAGATGGTTTAATGATCTGATCTAATATAATCAGAGTGCAGAAACAATCTTAAGTTGTTTATATAAATAAAACAGAGAAGAAAATCTCACCAAAGATATGAAACTTTGGGACAAACTGACCTAGCACAGTAACGGCTGCCTCACAAGTGCTGCACGCAACCTTGTTCGAAACCTCAAAGGTGTAATCACCGCTATCTCTCTTCTCTGTTTTAATGATTGTGAGCACAGAGCTGGAGTCTGTTTTCTGTATTCTGTATCGCTGGCCTGAGGTCAGCTCCTTTCCTTCCTTCATCCATTTGGATTTGAGTGGTTTGGTCCCTGAGAATCTGCATTCAAGCCTGGCCGGGTCGCCCTGCGTTACACTGATGGACTGTGCATGTTCAGAAATACTCGCTGGCTCTGGCATGACAAAATGATCCAAAACTAAATGAGCTGTGAACACTTACAAACATTAATGCAACAGATGAAGCTTGACAAAAAAAGCAACAGCAGTTAATACAAGTAAGAGTCACAAAGATCCTACAAACCTGTCACAATGAGCACAGCGGCACATCTGTGAGTCCCAGCTTTGTTCTGTGCCTGACAGACATACTTCCCGCCGTGTGATAACTGAGCATTTTTCAAATTCAACACAGCAGTTTTGGTTTCATAGGAAATTTTAACATGCTCGTCCTCTGTTAGCTCATGATCATCCTTGATCCAGGAGAAAGTCATGGGAAGTGTTCCAGACAACATGCACTTCATAGAGATCTCAGAGCCCACCATGCAGGACATGTCCTCTAGTCTCTGTACAAATGATGGTGGTTCTAGTGAAAGAAGACCACAAGTCAGACTGCAGGCTGAAGGAGGGTTTACACAAACACAGAAGATCCACATTGCAAGTCTTTATCTCTCTGGTCTAAAAACAGGTACAGCAACAGCTATAATGGCTGAAATTTGCAGAAACATTTGCGGCATGCACAAAGATAACCTCTGTATTTGACATTGGCCTTGGACTAACCTTTCAGTGAAATCTGGCAAGAGCAAGATGTCTCCCCCACATCATTTGTAACAGTGCACTGGTAAATCCCAGCATCTCCGCTCTCACAGTTTGAGATCTGAAGAGTAACTGTGTCATTTTCGACACTGATCTTATGCCTTTGGTTGCTTCTGATCAGCTTATCATTGTGTAAGCAACTTATTTCAAATGGAGGGGAACCTGAAATGGTTCCCTCCAAGAATAGATCGGATCCCTTTACAAGCTCAGCTGATTCGAAAGGCCTCACAAACAAAGGAGGTTCTATAAAAAGAAAATAATAATGTTATATTTAAAGTTGTTAAAGGATTGATGAATAAATTCTAGCCTCATGAGGCCAGTCTGGTCCACAGATTTCATTTAGATGTTCAGAGCCTTCAGAGAAGTTAAGACATTGATTTTATCGTTAACCTCTGAGACCGAGAAAGTTAACGAGGGGAAACACTGATCCTTCAGCGGGTTAATGCAGGCTGGAGACAACTCCAGGTAACCACTGGGCGAGGGGTGTACACGGGGAGATTATAAGCCCATTTACAATCAATGTTACATGGATAGATTTTTTTTTTTTTTCATTTTATCCGTATTTGTGCATGTTTTCTGAAAGCTTACAGATGCGGACAAAATGGCGCAATATCAGCGGAAATCATGAGTGGAAGTGTGGCCAATAGTTATGCAGGACGACCAATGGACACAACAAAGAAGTCTGAACACTGGAAGAAACCCTTAAGGACTCTCATTGGTGATATTAGCTCAAATAATTCCCTGTCGACATGCTTCGATGGATTTAATGACTTCATAGACCACCGCCGTCTGCCTCTGCTTTTGCCTCCTTCGGTGGTCTTCACAACCTTGTCCATTGTTGGCATGTTTGTTGTCAGAAACTCTTGACTCTGAGCTGCCCTCTGATGGTTGTACTGATTACACCTACAACTCTATGGGCAGCTACATCATGTGAGATGTGTGATGGGTCTCTTTTCATTTGTGAAGGAGGCATGAAAGACCCCTTAGAGTCGCCAATCAAGCTAAACCTTCAGGTTGGGTTCAGGAACTAATGGGAGACACACTTGCAAAGAAAAGCGGTGTGATGCCTAACTGGCTTCCAAACTGTGATAAGTATAAGCAAACCAGATGAAATTAAAAACCCAGCTCGTTGCTGTGGTCTGCAATGTAAGTTCTGTAGATTCCTCAGACTTTCTGTCAATGTAGGCACATTAAACATGTTAATGAACAATGTGGACCAGACTTCATGCCGACAGTCTAAAGATTCTCTTTACGTGGAGAACGACCGGACCAACCTTTCACTGCCACTGAGCTGCTGCTCTGGTCTCTGCCGGCCTGGCTGGACGCCACACAAACATAATCTCCACCGTCCTCTACAGAGCAGTTCTCTACCTCCAGAGTCACTATGGAGCTGTCGAAGGACATCACGTGTCTGTGGTCTGAAGCAAGTTCAGATCCATTTTTAAACCATGTGATGCTAATAACAGGGGTGCCCTGTACTTTGCAAGACAGTTTCAGAGGTTGTCCAGTTTTCAGCAACAGTGAAGGCTCAAGCTTCATTGTGAATGTTGGGGCTTCTGTAAATTAGCAGTAGGAGTAAGAACAATAGTTTAAGTAAAGAAAAAAAACAATTCAGTGAATAATTTCCTTAAAAAAAAAACAAATAACAAAACAGCACCTTTCACAAAGAGAGTTGCAGTGCAATCCACCTTCCCAGCCTCATTGGAAACTTGGCATGTGTACTTTGCAGAGTCACTGGGTTTCACAGAATGAAGCTCCAAGGAGCTTGAGGAGGCGTCTTTCTTTATGAAACACTTTCCTCCAGTGAAAATCTCTTTCTCCTCTCTGAACCATTTAACAACCAGAGGAGCTGAGCCTGTAAAGGCTGATAATATCACAACATTTGATCCAGGTGAGGCATCCTGGGATTCAGGTTTCACAGTGAAGACGGGAGGTTCTGGAGTTAATTGGGAAAAAGAGAGCAAACATTCAAACCCTACCATTCATTTCTGATCAGCTTGAATGTCTGACATATTCCTGTTGAATCTTCGCTAATCCAACTTCTCTGACCTTTGATGGACAAAGTACCACTCGTCTCTTTCTCTCCAGCATCGTTAGAGGCCCGGCATGTATAAACTCCACCATCGCTTTTCTCCAGGCCAGTTACCGTCACAGAGGCTGTACTCTCACTGAAATCAACCTGATATTTGTCATCACTGTGGATTTCTTTGTTGTCTTTGTACCAAGAAATAACCAGTGGCTGAGATCCAGCAACTCTGCAGTCCAAGGTAACATTACTACCAATACGTGCATCCACTTTCTTTAGCGCTCTGGTGAAGGATGGTGGAACTGCACGATCTGTGTGAGGAAATATATCAAAACTGTCATCAAGGGCCAATCCTTTCAGTTGCTATTAAAGTGTTCTTGGCTAAAACTAACCTATAACATTGACTGAGCAGGTGCACTGATCTTTTCCGACTTTATTGGACACCTCCATCTTATACTCTGCAGTGTCGCCTTTTTCTGCTGTGAGGATCTTTAAGATGGCAGTGTTCTCCTTCACTGTCATTTTATATTTTCGGCCGCTGATCATCTCCTTGCCGTCTTTGAACCATTTTACTTTGAGTTCTGGGCTTCCAGAAATCCTGCACTCCAAAGTGGCCGAATCTCCTGCAGTCACACTGATGGATGCTGCTTTCTCTAAGATCCTAGCAGGTTCTATAATACAACAGGAGTTACAGAATTTATAAACATCTACGTCTGAACTTTGAGAATATTGCCAACAATCAGAAATGTATTCTGACCTTGAATCGTTAAGACAGCTTCACATTTCTGCTGTCCTGCCTCGTTTTCAGCAAGACAAGTATACTTGCCGCCATGCTTTAACTCAACAGAAGAGAAGGAGATGCTAATGATGTTGTTCTCAAATGTCATTTTCACATTTGGATCATCATCTCTGAGTAGCTCAGAGTCTTTCATCCACTTGGTAGTGATGGGAGCTGAACCTTTAAGGGTTCCCTGTAGCTTCACTGTATTCCCCACCACTGCTGTAGCACTCTCAATCCTCTTTGAGAACATAGGTGGCTCTGAAATAACAGTATTTATAATAATTATATGAATAGTAAGAGAACTACAACCATAATCAGTATGTCCTGTGTTCTTTTTACATTACTAACCTCTTTGTTTAGCCACTGACTTTGAGGTTACTGACCCAACCTCATTTGATACAACACATTCATATTCACCAATGTCAGTGCTCTCAAATGATTGGATCTCCAGAGAGGCCAGGCTTCCCTGTGTCAGTATTCTGTATTTCTTATCTGATGACAGGCGTTTCTTATTCTTTTTCCAGGCAACATCGAACGGTGCAGAGCCTGCAATCTCACACTCCAACACAGCTACAGATCCTCTGACTGCCTCTAAGGAGAGCAACTCCTTTCTGAAAGATGGTGGTTCTGAAGGGGAACAACTTCAGTTAGATAGTTATTCTGACTCAGAGGTTAGTTATTAATCAGATGTTCTAAGTCTGCACACCTTTCACTGTTGCTTTAGTGCTGCAGCTTTCACACCCAGACTCATTGAGAACCTCACAGGTGTAGTTTCCACTGTCACTCAACGCGACATCCTTTATCTCAAGAGTGGTGACACCATCCTTCAGACTGAAGTCATATCTGCCACCAGCAGACAGCTCACTGTTATTAAAGAACCAGCTTGTGTGAAGTTCAGGGGATCCTTTGACGGTGCACTGCAGTCGAGCAGTGCCACCTTGCTTCCAAACTGTTGTGGCTTCCAGCCTCTTTACAAAGACTGGTGGCTCTGCAGAGGTGTGTGGTTAAAAAGAGCCAAAGAGGTCATTTAAAAATTACAACCCAGCATTGACAGAGAAGAGATGTAAGATTTCAAGACACCACAGAATAAAATGATGTTAATTTTCAGTACTGCAGATTTGTGACAGCTTCAAATTCTGCAGTAGCCATGAAAGTTAACTAGATAGCTCTTACCTTGGACCTTCACTGCGGTGGAGCAAGTTGCACTCCCAGCTTCATTTGTCACTGTGCACACATAATTTCCACAATCTTTCAGTGTGGTCTTTAGGATATCAAGAGTGACTGTCTTATCCTCAAAAGACAGTTTACAGTCCGGAGACTGGTGCACTCTCCTACCATCTCTGGTCCAGGTTACAGTTACTCCAGTGTCCTCATCCACCTGACACTCCAGGTGCAGAGGAGCTCCGACCACAGCAGCGATCGGACCCAGGGGCTTTACAAAGTTGGGCTTATCAGTAACACGCAGGTCCATGCTGCACTCGGCCGTCCCAACATTATTAGACACCTTGCACACATAGAGCCCCCTGTCTGCTGCCTCAAGCGTGGTTATACCAAGAGTGTGCTTATTCTTTTCACAAGAGGTTTCATATTTGTTTGGCATACTGGGTAAAGCCATGTTGTCTTTGAACCAGACAACAGTCAGTGGGGCAGATCCTGAAATCACGCACTGCATCATTGCCCTCTTTCCAACATACACAGTCTGAGAGTCAGGTTTAGTTATAAAGGAGGGAGGGTATTGCTCTATAGAAATTAAGAAAAACAGAAACACATTAGTTAATGTTAAATGTTAAACCCTGTTAACCAAAACCTGCCAGATAGACAAAAACAAACCAGCAGAGCGAGAAATCTTGACAAACAATTCACAGTTAAGCCTAAAGCACCAACGTTTCTCAAAAGACAACCAGCAAAGAACAGCAAAAGGTGACACCTTGTAGGAAAAAGGAAACAATAATAGCTCCAAACTCAACCAGCGAAGAGGAAGAAAACATGCCTTGCTCTTACCTGTCACACTGAGGGTGGCGGAGCATTCATCGCTGCCATGCTTATTTGATGCTTTGCAGCTGTATTCACCGCTATCGTCCTTGTTTGGGCTCAGAAGTTCCAAAGAGGAAATGCTGAGGCGGCTGATAATCCTGTATTTTTCCCCCTCTTTGATGGGGTGTCCGTCTTTGAACCACTTGAAGTTCACATTAGGAGCGTCCTCGATTTCACATTCAAACTTGGCAATATTGCCAATGTTGATCTCCACAGGGACGAGTCTGTGCCTGAACACAGGTTTCACTGAAAGGAAAAAAAGATGAAAAGCAAAATAAATAAACAGTTGTAGTTGAAATGGAGGCAAAAAGGAATGGTTGTGCTGGAGGCGGAGATGATCCTGGGATGGAAAAGTGACATGAACAAGTTATGCTGTGGTGACTGTGGAGGAAGAAAATGGTGTTAGATTTGGGTTGAAGGTGTCATGAAAGAGATTCTGTGATAAGGAAGAGAAAGCATGCAATGAAGAGTGAGGACTGATGGATGTTTAAAGATTTGAAACTCAAAGGTGACTCCTTGAAAGGAAAGTGAAATGGATATGGGGATGATATGCATGTGACGGAATGAAGGCTTGAAGGGAAAGTGAGGATGTCACTGCTGTCTGGTGAAAACCTCAAGCTTAGAGTTTAGCTTGGAAAGTAGCCAAAGAAACATGAAAAGGCCTTGTGTTTTTCAGTTTAGTTGTTCAAATGATATCAAGTTTTAGTTGTGGTTGAGGTTTGCAGACAACAGATTTGAAAACTGATCGATGTGTGACGTTAGTTGATGATGATATCAAATAATGGTCCATCATCAAACCTCTTGAGACCACAGTGAGTCTTGAAGATGTTGTAGTCTTGCCGGCTTCATTTTCAGCCTCACACACATATTCTCCTTGATGCTTCTCCTTGACAACTTTCTCAATAACTAGTGTGTACGTGTCGTGGTCTTTAGAACACTTGAACTCTTTGCCAGATTTCACCAGTTGCCCATTGAAAAACCAGTTCACTCTGGCGACAGACTTAATGGTGGCAGTAAAAGTAGCCTTGCCGTTTTCCTCAGTGCAAACATCCTCCAGAGGATCAAGAATAACAGGATAATCTACCAGACTGTCTGAGGACTCGCTGATCATAATTGCCTCTGACAGGTACTCTTCTCTGCTTTCTCTCTGGACAAAAATGTCCACACTTTGTTCAACAGGAACCTGATCCAAAGGCATTGTCATGGTCACTTCAGCAGCGGTAGCATCCCTTTCTGACCGGACTGTCTTCCTACTCACCTGCACAGACTCATGAATTTCAGATCGACTCTGAATGGCTGTGCTTTCAAAGGAAGCCCTGGCTTCAGTTTTGATGGCTGCAGACTGAGATACAGCAGGAGGAAACTGGACTGTGCTCTCTGCCACCATCAAGGTGTCCACTACAGAGGACAACACTTCTTTGGAGGACTCTGAGCTGACCATCGCTTTCTGAGGCTTTTCAACCTGCATGGCACCTGGTTGCTCTGATGTAAGACTTTGCTGGTCGTGGAAGACCATAGCATGCAGAGCTACCTGCAGTTCAGACCTGAGATCAGCTGTCTGAGGGTAACTGCCTTCAAAAGACAGTGTGATCTCCAGAGGGGCACCTGGTGTTGTGATCAGGTAAGTATATGCGGCCTGTCTGGACTCAGTCTGAACCTTAATCTCCTGCACCTCCACTGCCTCTAACCGTCCTACAACATCGGCTAATAACAGGGGTTGTTCACTGGCCACAGCAGTCTGAAGAGCATCTCTGAGTTGATGTCGTATATTTAAACTAAATGGTTTGGGGATCTGGATTACGAAGTTGAGTTCCTTAGGTAGAGTCTGAGCGTCCTGAGACTGATGAACAAACAGAACTCCTCTAGGCTGGGTCACGACGCTGACAGTCGATCCCTCCGATTTATGTATCTCACATGACCGCTCTCCCATAATGACCTGCTTTTGTTCTAGCAACACAGACTGTCGGACTGACTGACCCTCTTGAATCGCGACTGCAAAGTCTTGCTCAGTGGCTTCTAAGATTGTACAGCTTTCAGTGGCAACTGCCTTCTCCTCGATAGAAACAGGTTTTTTGGTGATTTTGGGCTCAGTTTTGATCTCAGGCTTGAATTGCTTCTCAGTTTCAATGCTGATGGTGTGACCTTCCTCTAGAGTCCAGTTATCTGTAACATTCAAAGAATGCATGATGTTCCCATAATCTTCTTTCTGGATGAGTGCTCGCTGCTGTTTGACATCAGTGGTGAAAGGCGTCTCCTTCGGCAGCTGCACGGTCTGAGAGGAGACGGGGAGGACGCTGGAAGGCCTCGGCTCAGTTCGCAGCTGAGACTGAACTCCAGTCACCGACACAGTAAGATCTTTGTGATAATCTGCTGTGAGCTCCATTCTCTCTTCTGATGTAGCTGCATGCTTTCTAGCCTTTTCCTTTTTCTGTGATGCCACCTGATGATCAGGTTTAGTGATAGTAAGTATGCCTTCCTTTGGTAAAACTGTTAAAGGTTGAATGGACTGAAGGTATTGTGTTTGTGGTAACTCTTTCTTCGGCTGAACTGTTGTGGCATCAGTCTTTATTGAGAACTCACAAGTCTCCTCGCAGACTGCAGGTCTTTGCTCCTCTTGAGTCACAGAATGCAACAAAGTTGGGCTCTTCCTGGTTTCTGCCTGCTCTGTGGAAGGCTTTTCACTGCTGAACTGACCCTCAGACTGTAGAACATCCTGATCACTGATCACTTGAAGATTCAGGAGTCTTTCCCCCTCTCGCTGAGGCTGAAGACTCACAGAAGATGCTATACCTGGCACCTGTCCTGCCTGTTCACCTTGGAGCTCATATTTCTCTTCAGCAGTTACAGCTAACTTATAGACCACATCTTTGCATGGGGTGATACTCTCCTGCTCTGGTTTGTGTATTTCAAATGTCTGCTCCTTTGATAAAGCCACTCTAGCTTCTCTCACTGGTGCTACAACTGGCTTATGTTGCTCTTTCTCAACCAAGACTTTAGTGGCTGCAGCTACAGGTGGCAGAGGCTCAGCGTGTCCCTCTGTGACTGGCAGCTGCCCTGTAGACTGAGCAGAGTATAAAATCTTTACCCCCTCGGTGACTATGAAACTCCTCTCTTCCTCTGGTCTGTGGGTGATGCCTGAAGTTTCACCATGAATAGGCAGCATGCACTCAACCTGATGACCAGTGACAAGCTGCCTGGGTTCGGTCAAGACCTTCATGTGCTCTGGAGCCTTGTCTGTTAAGGCCTCAGCTCTCACGGTGGTGAGTGGGAGGACCTCCTCAGATGTGGCTGACATAAGTTTTGATGGCTGCTCTTTGGCTAACGCCAGTTCTACAATCTCAGGGCTGAGGATGCGTTCAGAGTGCTGCTCAGTGATCCTTTGCTTCTCCTGGACTGAAGATAAGAATGTCGCCATGTGAAGCTGTTTAGCAGGAACAGCTGAGACCTGGGGTGGATGAGTGGGAGCTAAAGAAACCCTCTCCTGGATTTCGTGAGACTGCAGCACTGCTGCCTGGTGGGTCACCTGCTCTCGATGGAGGGTTGCAGCAGAGATATCGACCTCTCTGAGGGTTCCCACCTCTTCACTTGGAATAATCTGCCGGTCTTCAGTGCTAATGGTATAAATCATCCGATCAGACAGAGTTCTCTCCTGGTGTAATCTGGATTCTGTGGTTTGTTCCGTCATAGATATTTTCAAGCCTTTTGTCATCTTTACCAACTCTTCCTGAATGTTCTCTCTAAACACCAACAACTCTGCAGTACAGGAGGCTTCTCCATACTGGTTGGAGGCCTTACAGGTGTAGACGCCAGCATGCTCATGTTTGACACTCTTAATGTTAATAAAGCCTGATCCGTCTGGGTTGTTCACAATGATACAGAACCCGCTGGGCTGAATTTTGAAGCTGCCTTTGAGCCAGTGAACCTCGGGAATAGGATCTCCAGTCACAATGTACCTGAAGAAAGCCTGGCGTCCTTCAGACAACTGAAGAGACTCGATTGTTTTGATGAACCCTGGAGGTTTGCCAGTCGGCACAAATGTTATCTGTTCAGCTGTTTCCTCTGGCTCCTTCACATGAACATGCAAATAAGAGATGCAAGTCGACCGACCGAATCTGTTACTGACAGTACAGGAGTACTCTCCTTCAAACTCCCTTTGAACTTTGGTAATGATCAGACTATACTCATCACGCTCATGAGTGAACGTGTACACAGATGAACTTGTTATAGTCTGCCCGTTATGGAACCACTGAATGGTGGGCTTTGGGAAACCAGACACTTTGACCGTAAACGTAGCAGTTTCTCCAACAGTCACTGCTGCTGGAGAAAGTTCACTGAGGAAAACTGGTTTCTCTTTTTTCTTCTCCAAAGTGCTGGAGTAGCGTTTGGACTCTGGCTTAAGTTCAAGTGTTCTGGTTGTATCTGGTAACTTTAGGCCCGTGTAGTACGACTCCTGGGTTTCCTCTTCTACTGTGATGCTTGAGGTAGAGAAGGCTGAGTGGAACAATGACAGTTTAAAGTGAGACACACATACAATCAGCTGCACTGAAAACAGAATGGTTTATATATTTACAGACTCCAACATGAATTAATGACAACCCAAACAGCACTATTTACGCTGGACACACATGGTGTGGGGAGCGTTTGCTATTTTGGAAGATATCACATCACCCATTTGCTGACATCTCGCCAACATTTTTACAGTTAGCAAACGCTCCCTATAGCTGGACTGCTAGTTACATTTGTTTTGCCGAACTGAAAAAATAGTTCATTGCATGGTTTGCAGGAGCATGGAAAATAAGATTTGGTAAAACGTCCAAGGATACCATTGACACATTCTGAAATATAAAAATTCAATTTCTCGCAATCGAACAGACATTTCTTACCAGGACAACCTGAGGACAAAGTCAAAAATGTTAAAGTAGGATCTGTGTTCAGGCCACTCAGAACTACATCATGGTCAGAGACGTCCCTGCAGACATGAAACTATATTTACCTTTCTGCTCCTCTTGGATCTGAACTGAAGGTTCCTTCTCCAGTGAGGTTACTGTGAAGACACAAACATTTACAAATTAAAAACATTCCCAAAACTGCACATTAAGTCTCATATGGTGCAAGACTGTTAGAATCAGTGACAGGTCGTGCAACCATATTATCGTTTTTTTTTGTTTTGTTTTGTTTTTTACTGATATTCTTGCATGCGTCCTTGTGGTCTTTAGTGTGCAGCACCTCTGGCTTTTCTTTGGAAAGTGTTCAGTGATATGAGTGTCCCTCGCTCTTTGTCGCTTTCGTTGTTTCTGTCAGTAAAGTCGGACACAAAGGTCAGCGACCTCTTCTAAACACAGTGGTTAAACCTTGTAGAAGAAGTGTTGTCGCCGTGTGGAGAAGTGTGCCTCTGCTGGCTGTGTAGGTGGAAAGCAGTGTGGATGAGTGGTGGGCCAAACAAAGCCCAAGCGGGCAGAAGAACCAAATGCATGCAGATGCCAACCTTTCATCACTGTGCTGCTCTCAGCATCTCCGGCTGAGTTGATATTTTTGCAAGTGTAAGAGCCCCCTTGTCCGGGTCCCACATTGTTAACATTTAAACAGCACAGGGGGCCGTCGTGTTTCAGAGAGTAAGACACAGAATCCTCAATATTCAAACGGTTGTAAAGCCAAATGACAAACGGAGTGGGAACCCCCTTCATAACGCAATACAGGGAGCCGCTGTCTTTGTTTCTGATCAGCAGCTCAGGGGGGAGTTTGATGAGGAACTCGGGGCAGCTGGAGAGGCGTTGACCTCGCTTGTCATGAGGCAGGACATCAGGGAAATATAGGTGGCTGATGAGGTTGTGAGGTCTCTGGGAAGACGGAGGCAACCGTCCCGGCTTCTCCACCTCCTCCTGCTTGTCTTGGTCAGGGGGATCTCTAGGGGTCTCCCTGTCTGCCTGAGACACTTTACGCACAGAATCGGTAGGGATGGGGGTTTCTGCTTTGAGATTTGCTTCTTTAGCTAGGTGAGAATAAAGTTAGGGAGAGTAATTAGGGGTCAGAGTTTAAAGGCTATGACTAAACACTAAAGGGGTTAGCAGGATGGATGGATGAGGTTAGCGAGGCAAAGCTGGCAACAGCAGGAAGACAATAAAATAGACAACAAAGCTTGTTATTCTATTACAATCTAACAGGTTACAGAGGAATATTAAATCATGAGGGGAGGGGAGCAGCAGGAGGAGCAGGTGGAGGGGGAGGATGGACCAGATGGTGACACAGACTAATAAAAAAAGAAAGATTAACCACCTTCAACAGTGAGCCTGGCAGAGGAGCTGTTCTGGCCGTGTTGGTTGGTGGCGGTGCAGCGGTACACACCCTGGTCCGCCACACCAACACCCTGGATGACCAGGGACAACAGACCCTCATTATGAGAGCTCCTGACCCGCTCTGTGTCTGCCAGATTCTGGCCGTTATGATCCCATACCACCCCAGTGAAGGGCTGCCCGTCAAACGAGCAGTTGAACTCGGCCATCTCACCGCTCTTCACTCGGACGTCGCTCATTTCCATCAGCAGTTTGGGGCTGGCTGAGAGTTTGATATCAAAGCTGCTCATCTCCACCGAGCTCACACTTTCCATCTGAATGTCAACTGTCTTCCAAGACGTGGAGGAGCTCTCAGAGACCATCTCAGTAAACTCAACACTGTGGACTGTTTGTGCCACCGACAGAGAGCTGAAACTCTCACTGTGAGCCTCCAGACTCTGACTTATAGTCTCAGTCCCAGTGCTTGACACACTAGCTAAGGCTTTTTCATCTGGGCAATAAAAAGAGTAGAAGAATTAGGTCAACACATCATTCTGGTGACTTCTTCAGGCTACTTGTGTCACAGCTTGTTTTGCCAAGAGTGCAGCTGGAGTGGAGCGTTGAGGATCAGTCATTTCAGTGAGGAAGTGGACAGTGGCTGGTTTCCACTGTCAATCATGCATGCTTGACTGGAGCCAAAATTTGAAATAAAAAAACAGCTATGGATTATATCCGTGCTTGAGCATGAGGAACCAGGAAACCTAGATTTCCTAAGTTCAGCTCTGGTTTTGACCATGCTGCATTCCTCTGAAACAAAGAGTCATGACTCAGAATAAAGACGTCCCTACTGATAGTCATGGAGGGAGAGAGGACAGTCATGCATCACGCAAGAGACACCTGCAAGATTATCACCTGTGCTTATGGTGAGGGCGTCAGAAAACAGAAACAAAAAGTATCAGAAGACTTTCTAAAGGGCCAGAGGCTGGTCGCAATAAGATGTGTCGGCATGTCTGAAGAGAAACTACATTTGTTGTTATTGAGAAATTGTGTTTTTTTTTTTTTTTTTTGTTTTTTTACTATACATGACATGAGTCAGTCAATTGTAAAGTTGTTGCAGATTTTCTTTTCAGAGTTTCTCATTGTTTCTCTTCTTAGCACATGGAACTGACAGCCGCTCATCTGATTCTCTAATAACATCATTTAGACATTGTGGAAATTTCCACTTGTCTCCATGACATTTACCTCGTGACAGAGTGACGCCATTTTGAGGTATTATGGAGGAGAAAACAGGACAATAACACAACTAACATCTATGTGCAACCAGCAGAAGTTGATCCCTGGCCCTCTGTCATGCCGAACACACATGCCTGAAACCTCGACACGTACATGCAGCCTTCTGTTGGCTCAGTAAAAGTCGTGTGGTCAATAGATGCTTTAATTTATATTTAAGTGAGTGAGCATGAAGCCCCTGACGTTTTACAGCAACATCATTTTCTAAATGTAGCCCCAGATTATTATATGTGAGTATAATTACACTTTGCTGATTATCTTGATACTGGGTTATTCACTGGCTAACCAGCTAACCATGCTAACAGAGAATTTGAGATTTAGTTTAAAACACACTTCACGATGATTTTTATGATTCATCAGAGTTTCTTATCACATAGAAACCAACAAGTTAGATTTAAATTTGGGCTGAAAATCACAGCTTCCTAATTAAAACCATGCTGGCAGAGAAGGTCTTAGTTTGATTGTTGAAGCACATGCAGTGAGCATGCATATCATCAGCAGGCGTACGTCTGAATTACTCACCATCGATATTCAGAGTTGCAGCGCATGTGACCATGCCTGCAGAGTTTGTGGCAACACAAGAGTATTCTCCTTCGTGGTCGAGGAGAGCTCTGGAAATCTCCAGCTGGCAGGTGTTGCCATAATGAGACATCCTGAAGATGTCTGACTGTCTGATCTCTCTGTCATTAAGGAACCAAGAAACCTGCAGATCTGGAGACAGCGTTTCTCAACAGTCAGGATCATGTCAACAACATCTGCCTTATAAGCCTGTATTTATGCAATCAATAACCATAAGGGGGTGAGCTGTGCTGCCTACCTTCCCCTGAGACGGTGCACTGGAACTGTGCAGGCTGTCCCTCTGTGACCAGGATGTCCCGTATGGGAGAATTCAGGACGGGAGGAGCGACCCGAGCCACCTCGGCCACCTCCGGGACTGGAAGGAGGATGACAAGACACAAAAACATAAGTGATGACAGTTTCTGTGATCAGTCAAATTACTTATCATGTTTACAAATCAAATCATTTAAATAGAAGCTCTGCAGACATGACACTAACCCACCAAAGAAAGGAAAGAAAGAAAATACAGAACATTTTGCATTAACAACAAAGAAGCACACAATGCAGCAGCTGCACTCGGGATTAGAAATCCAGTTGGGGAGATTTCTAAGGCTAAATATAGTTATTCATCCCCCAGATGTATCTACTATCTGGAATAGATTGTTTTCTATCTCTACTTTTGACGCAGATTGGTTTGGTTGAATGAAACAAGTTAGCTGTCGTAAAGCATGTTGTGCTCCTAAATAAAAATGTGGAAACATCATGAAATAAATTATGATTTTCAAACATTTACAACTATGGAAAGAAGTTTTACTTTGACTTTACATGACTTTTTCTATATGCTGCTAATAGTTTGTTTTATTTTATTTTTGTTCACTTCCTAGTTTAGACTGAATTTGTGTCTAGTTTTCTGTTTTGAGAACCAATTCTGCTTTGAAATGTACTGTGTAAATATGTGCAGTGGAGGAAAAACAACACAGATTCCAGCATCTTGATACCTTGCTGTGAAGAACGTACCTTCCACAGTGAGAGGGGCGGAGCTTGTCACCTCTCCGTAGTCGTTCTTGGCTTCGCAGCTGTAGACGCTGGCGTCCTCGGGGAAGACCTCGAGCAGCAGCAGCGTGTGCTCATCTCCGTCGTGGAGGAACTTGCACTTGTAGCTGGTGGACAGAACCTGGGAGTCTTTGTACCAGGACACCTGGGGCTGAGGGAGGCCGCTGACCTGCACCGAGAAGCGAACAGATCTGCCTGACAGTGCTGCCTGGGGCTCCATGGGGTGGACGATCTCAGGAGGCTCCGGCACTGCGAACAGACAGCAGGAGAGATGAAGCTGAGTCAGATTTTTACAGACATGAGAAAGTATGCCTGTGAAAATGTTGCAACATACGTGTAGTTAGCATCGGCTGCTCTGCTAATGGAATAAAGAACATTTCTTTGGTTTATTTACCACTTTATTACCTCTAACATTAATGTAACTAAAGTACATTTCTACTTATTACTGATCAGTTGTGAGATTCTGATGATTCTTACGTCTGACATGAAGGTTCATGGTGCTCCTGTTTTTGCCGGCTAAGAAGGTGTACTCTCCTGCATCGCTCCTGTACGTCTCAGAGATGGTGAGGCGGTGGAGCTTCCTGATGGTGGCGTAATTGAACCTCTTCTCCACCTGAAACTGGATCTCAACTCCGTTCCTCATCCAGCGACCCTCCACATCATCCTCACTCACCTCGAACTCAAAGGTTGCTCTTTGTTTCTCAACAACCTGCAAAAAAATGTAATTGAGTTGATTACAGAAAATTATCAGACAAATTGAATATATGTAGTAGCTATGGTTAACTATCTGCAAAATAATTTAAACTGCAGTTGTTCATAGATAACTATATAACTCACAGTGACGTCCCTGCTAGTGGGTTCTGAGATTTTGATGTCCCGTCCCTCGACACCCAGGTGGCCCTTGGACATACTCGAGCCGGCCACGGCGGTGTATTCACCAGCATCAGACAGACGAACTGATGGCAACACCAGACGGTGCACAAATTTCTCTGAAGTCATTTTATACCTGCAGGACACACAGACGATGATTTAGGAAAGTTGATTAAGAAATTGTGTTTGCTTATTAGTTTCCATGATGTCGGTATAATTAGTAGATGTGATTTATCAGGTGAATGTGAGCGATGGTACCTGTCGGACATCTCCAGCTCCTGACCGTCTTTCATCCACATCACCTGGATGTTTGGTTCAGAAACTTCACATTCAAATGTTGCTCTCTTCTTCTCAGTGATCTTCAGGTCTTTCAGCTGTTTGGTGAATTCAACCACACGGGCTGCAGCAGAAGACAATAAACAGGGAAATAAATAAACAACCCAGCAGAACATCGAGCAGCTACAGATATGTTTTACAGGGAGGGGTTAGTGACCAGATATACAACAATAAATCTTACATTCAACGTAGAGTTTAGCTGTAGTGACTGCGGAGCCGGCCATGAACGTGTACTCGGCGCTGTCTCCAAAGTGAACATTCCTGATGCTCAGGGTGTGACTGAGCTGTTTGCAGCGGGCCTGACATCTGTCCGTGGATCGGATCTCTGTGCCGTTCTTCAGCCATTTGTATGCAATTTCCTCATAGTTGACATTGACCTCAAACGTGACCACTTCTTTCTCCTGAGCATTCACGTTCTGTAGCATTGTTGTTATGAGGATGGCTGGAAAACAACAAAACTGATGGTAAGTTCAATGAACTTTCAGACAAAAGTATAGAGGAAAACACTGCTAACACTGTAGAAACAGGATAACCGTAATAATCCTTATCTAACCATGAAAACACCGAAAACACTTGAATGAAAATCAAGGCGTCAAGAGATCCTTGTAGCTCAGGGAACTTACGGTTAACGGTCAACGTTGCAGAGACTCTGTCGCTCCCGCAGACAAAGGTGTACTCTGCAGAGTCGTCCCTGCTGCAGTTCATGATCCTCAGCTGGTGGACTTTTCCTTGCACCACCATGCTTAACTTCTCGCTCATCTCCAGTTCCACGCCGTCTTTCAGCCAGGTGGACGGCACATTCAGGTGAGAAACTTCACACTCAAATGTGGCCACCTTTGTCTCCGGGACTGTTACGCTCTTCAGGGGCCTTGTGACGCGCAGGGCTGAGGGGAAAATGACATTTACATCTATCTGACTATGAACATGATGCTATTTTAGGTTGGCTTTTTCTTGAATGACCCTTAACTTTTTGGGGGGACAATTTGAAAAGAAAAGAGTAGTTTTCATGCCAACACTTACACTCGACGTGGAGGCGAGCGCTGCACTGGAGGTGTCCCACCACAGCAGTGTACTCTCCCTGTTTGCTGTTGTCCACGTCCTGGACGATCAGTTTGTGGGTCTTCTTCTCAGAGAGCATCCTGTAGTGATCGTTTGGCTTCAGCTCCACCTTGTTGAACAGCCATTTCACGGGGATGTCGTCCTCGGAGATGCCCAACTCAAATACTGCAGTCGCACCCAGCAGTGACGTCACATCCTTTGGCTTCTTCAGGATCTTGATAGCTGTGGGGAATACATGATGAAGCTTAAGACTTTGCTGTGTAACTGTTTGCCCTTAAACTGTTCTTCTAGCCACTTTTGTTTTTCAATTTTTAGAAATTCAATTTAGTTTTTATTCTATTTTCTTAAATCAGTGGTTGCTTACTTTCAACGTTCAGCCTGGCGTTTGCAGACAGTTTTCCCAGTTTGAAAGAGTAAACAGACTCGTCCTGTGTGCTGCAGTTCTTGATCTTCAGGGAGTGGATGGTGCCTTCAATATTGATCTCGTATTTATCGCTAGGCAGAATCTCAACGCCGTTCTTAATCCACTGCGCTCCTCTCACATCCTCATGGGTCAGCTCCAAGCTGAAGATGGCATCCTGAGTCTGGACCACGTTCAGGTTCTTCATGGTCTTCTTCACCTTCACAGCTGAGGAGATAAACAATGTTGTTAACCCGGGTTTTGGTAATTTGTGTGTTTGTGGGTGCCTTAGATTAGTTGCTCAGCTTGGTTCCAAGTAACACATACTGTGGGCAGATGTTTGTCAGCAAACCAAATTTGAATAAGGTGAATCTGTTTTTAAACATTTTGAATTTGTGCGTCACATGTTTTGAAATTTTGAATTTGTGCTGCGCTAACTGCTGGTACGCCAAAATTGTCTTACTTTCATAATGTCTCTCTTTGGCGAGCAAGCTTGTTGACTAGCATGTTGATGAGGGTTGTTGACTAGTTTGCTCGCCAACAAGCTACGTCATGTACATAAGGCAACATATCCATTCAAAAGTGAGCTGGATTTCATCTTAAATCAGATTTAACTTTCTATCCAGGAAAAATAAACAAAAGAGCACAGATGTCTCTGATTAAATGAATTTGCATTCCTTATGTTCAATCCTACTTAGATCTAGTTTCAAATTTTGATATATAATTACATATGATTAATTACAATTGCAATTTAAATACATCAAATATTCATTTCAGTTTTCCTTTATAAACTTTTCAAACAGGATATACTCTGTATGTCTGTGTCTTTCATAAAAGCTTGACCTACCCTCCACTTTCAGGGTGGCTGAGGTCTTGGAGGTGGCGACCTGATAAGTGTACTCTCCAACGTCTGTAGTCTTGGTGATGACCAAGACGAGGCGTCTGACGGCACCATCCACCTCGCTCAGTGTGTTCTCGTTGAAGTCGACAGACTGGCCATCTTTCAGCCACTTGCCCTCAGCAGAGGGGTTGGCAACTTCACACTCCATCACAGCAGTCTGGGAGTCGGCTACCACCAAATCCCGGAGGGGCTTCTTGATAGCACCGCCTGGGAAGAGGAGATAAGTCCAGTCAGTGAATCCTTCATCCAGTCAGTCCAATAGAAACCTCTCAGATTGCTGAATAATTGTGTTAGCTTACCTGCTACGGTGAGTGAAGCACTGCACATCTTCTCACCAGCAGCAAACATGTACTCGCCCTCCTCATCCTTCATTGCGTTCATGACAGTCAGTTTGTGGATCTTGTTCTTGGACTCCATCTTGTACTTTGGACCGGCTTTGAGTGGCTGCCTCTTAAAGGTCCAGAAGGCATCAATGCCGGGGTGAGAAACCTCGACTTCAAATGTGACATTCTCAGATTCGGAGCACTCCTTATCCTTCATGGGTTTCACAATCTGGACAGCTGTTGAGATGGAACAAGAGTTAGGCCATTTAACCAATGATCAGCTAGTGTTTTTGATCAACATTGTCTTTCTCATGTCCAGCACATACAATTGTTTCACTCAGTCTGATGTCAGGTCAGAGCAGGTTTTGGCCAGCTGAATATTGTGGAGTTTCATATTGTTTCTAGCCTACAAGTCACATGTGTGTCTGCGCTTAATTTTAACTGTGAATTAGGAATTAAGAATATCCATTTATTTTAAATTTTTTACAACCAGGAATATATCGCTCTTCTCCTGTAATAAAATCTCCTGATCCTCCAGGTGTTTTTCACAGAAACAGAGAAAGAGTTTGCTGAGAATTTCCAGAATACCAGGTTCTTTTTACCTGATCTTTTTAGCTTTGGTTTCAAAAGCTTTGTCAATTACATTTTCTTCATATTTGGCATCAATCTAACCTAAATCAGAAACTGTGTCAGAAATAATTGAAACATGTGATGCATGATTTTTATTTACCCATTTAAATCCAACAATATCATCTGTGTGTACACATCGTACAAAACTAAGTAACAGTCCTGTTGACCACTAATGATCTTCAAAGGTCAACACGTGGTTAAACCTTGCTCAGTCTTTCTTGGATTTACTTACTCTGAACAGTAAGTTTGCAGCTGGTGTCGGCTCGGCCAACCACCAGTTTGTAGTGTCCTTCATCTGAGGCGTAGGTCCTGTTGAAGACCAGACGCTGCTTGGCTCCCTTTGCCACCATCTGAATTCTGTCGCTGGGCGCCAGCTGTTTGTCATTGTGGTACCATTTGACTGAGCTAACATCCTGAGCAGAGATCTTGGTCTCCATGACAGTCTTGGTACCCTCAACAGCGCTAATGTCCTTAAGTGAGATCAAGATGCCGATTGCTGCAATGCAAGAGAAACATTTTGGTTTGTAACATTCTGGAATGGTAAATCCTTTAGAAAACCTTAATGCATCTGAAGTGTCTTACTCTGAATGACCAGCTTTGCAGAGGTTGAGATCCCCTGAGCAGGAACCTCAAAGGTGTAAGTTCCAAAATCATCCTTGCTGGTGTCTTCAATCAGAAGTTTGTGGATCTGTTTGTCAATAACAATGTGCACACGGTTTGAGGCTGTGACTGGCTTCCCATTCTTCAGCCAGTTTCCTTCAACATTCTCCTGAGAGAACTTGACCTCCAGCTGAGCGATGTCGCCCTCACACACAGTCATGTCGGTCAGAGGCTGCAACAAGGTCACCGGGCGCACTAAGGCATCAAGAAAATCGTATTAGGCACTGGAGACAACTAGGATAAAACCTAAAGTAGTGCTTTCTAAAGGCTTTTTACACCCCAATATATGATTCTTGTAAATGAGCCAACAAAATGGCGCTTTAGCTATTCTTACAGGCTTTGGATTATAAACTACCTTGCAGTGCTACTAAATCTTAAGGGTTCGTCCTCTGATGAGATGGATGGCTCTCCACAAATTTCATGGCCTGTTAGTTTTCTATGTTTTTTGCATACGAGTGGACTCACCGTCTTGGGATCATTAACTTTTAATGTTAAATTACACAGGAATGTGACCGAAAGTTATCAAAATGTCTTTTTTGGAACATATTTGTGGATGACTCCAAATGTACTACAAAGGTACAAATGTCAAAGTTTACAATGTTAACAAAGTTTACTTACATTTCATTTTCAGTGATGCACTTGTCTTGAACTCGCCACATTCGAAGGTATATTTTCCCTGATCCTCCTTCTTGACATCTTTTACAGACAGAGTGTGTCTTCCACGACGGGAGGATATGACGTATTTACTGCTAGCAGAGAGAAGCTTTTCTTTGAAGAACCAGCTGCCTTCAGCGTCCTCACGAGACATAACACACTCAAACTCTCCAGAGTACGTCTCCGGCACCTCTGTGCTCTCCAGCTGCTTCAGGATTTCCAGTGGGGCTCCTGTTGAAGGAAACCAATATTAACCCATGTTTACTGTTGCCACTGTGTCAGGACTTGAGACTACTGAACTGGTGTAAAAGACCAGTTCAAAGAACTGTAGAAGTGTAGGTGTTGTCCTTTTGACAGATGCCAATTGTTAGCCAACCCACCTTCAACATTGAGCTTGCCAGTTGTCCTGACATCATCGTCTACAACCATGCAGGTATATTCTGCATCATCCCTCATGTCAATCATCAGTACAGACAGGAAGTGAACCTTTCTGTCAGAGTGCATTCTGTATTTATCTCCAGAGAAGATCTCGGTGTTGTTCTTCAGCCATTTGACCTTGACAAAAGGCTCATTGGTTTCACACTCAAAGGTAGCCATGGTGTCCTTCTCCTTTGCATTGATCTCCTCCAGTTTCTGTGTGAAGGTGATGACTTGCTTGGCTGTAAAAATGAAAAAAACAAAAGCAAAAAACCTCTGTTAAACCTCCACAATTCAGGTAGAGAATCACATATAAATTGTAGCAAGTGTTGTTACCTTGCACCAGTAGGAAGGCATGGCTTGATGTCTCCCCAGCAGTGCTTGAAGCTTTAACCATGACACTAGCAGAATCCTCTGCTGTGACATTTCTGATCACCAGTTCGCACACATGATCCTCAGGCCAGTACCAGTAAACACGGTCAGACTTCTCCAGCTGAACACCGTTCTTGAACCACTGGCACTCAGGTTCTGGTCTGCCAACAACTCTGACTCTGAACTTGACTTCTTCACCCTGTGCGACTGTTTGGCTAGTGATACGCTCCAGGATCTTAGGAGCCTCCATGCTGGCTGAGAGCTTGACCCTCTCTGGTTTTACAGCTTTAGTTGTAACCTTGAGGCGCTCCTCCTCCTTCTTCTTCTTCTCAGCCTCCTCTTTTTCCTTGGCGTGGTGAAGCAGCTCCTCCTTTGTTTTCCTCAGCAGATCCTCGTAGGACTCATCCTTCCTGCGTGACTTGAGCTCCACTGCGGTGATGGACTCATAGTAGCCTTCTTGTGTCCTGCGCTTGAACTTGCCCCTCAGCTCCTCCGACTCTTCTGTAGCTTTCTCATGGACAATTCTCTGAGCCTTCCTCAGCGTGACCACTTCTTTTAGCTGGGAGTCCTCTGCAGGTTTCTCAGCCTTTACAACCTCAAATGGTGTTCTTCCAGGTTCAGTTGTGACCTCAGGTGCCTTTCCCTCTGGGGCGCGGCGCAGATGGGTTCTGAAGTCCTCTTTCTGCTGGATCTCCAGCTTCACAGTGTACTCGGCTGAGCCCAGGTTGTTGTCAGCCACCACTCTGACCTCTCCTGAATCATAGGGTTTAATATCAGTGACCTCCAGGTAGTAAATACCATCATAACGAAGTCTGTATCTCTTGCTCTTGCGGATTAGTTGTCCATTGAGGTACCAGTTAACTTTGGGTGCTGGATAACCGGTCACTCTGCAGCGGAATCGTGCAGTGTCACCTTCCACGACTCTGGCTGGTTCGGGAAGAAGGACAATCTCGGGTTTCATTTTCTCAGCTTCCTCTTCAGCAGTGACTCCATAGGGCCCTCCCTCGTGAGCCTGGCGTTCGATCTCATCAATTCGGTGAGCTCCCTTTCTGCCCTCAGGAAGCTGTGATTCCTCAACAAGACCCTTCTCATCCTTGACGACCAGGGTAGCTGAGGTCTGGTCAGCTCCAAATTTGTTTGTAGCTCTGCAGGTGATGACACCGCTGTCTCTGGCGTAAGCAGCTTCATAATCAAGACTGCAGTATCCAAATTCATTAACCATGCGCAACCTGTTAGCAGCTTCCAGAGGTTTGCCATCATGCAGCCACTCCACTACCATGGTGGGGTCACCGATAGGCGTCAGTCTGCACTCAAAATGAGCGGGACCGAAGCGCTTCATGCGGACAGAGGTCAGCTTCTTCTTGAACTGTGGTTTCTGCTGCTTTTCTTTGTCGTAAAGGTCACCCTCCTCCCACTGCTCCTGACCATATCGCAGATGCAGGGGCTCCACCTCTGGAGGGGCAATCTCTTTGGCTTTGTAGGTTCCTTTGGGAATAATTAGCTTCCTCTCTGGTTCAGGTTCAACAAAGTCGACCTCCACATTGACTCTGCAGCGAGTGGTGTCTCTGCCAGCCTTGTTAATGGCTGTAGCAGTGTACCAGGCACTGTCTGAGCCAGCTGCTGAGGGAATCTGGAATTTGGCCTCTCCTCTGGTTCCTTCAACCCTGGAACATCAATTTGTCATATTAAAATTTATCTGACATTTTGCTTTTTTCCCTTCAATGAAAAATTACAGTTGCTTTGATGAACTTGTCTCATGAAGTCAAACAATGGCGGTCCATTTCAGGACACCATCTGCTTCCAGCTTTCAAGGTTGCAGAAGCTGATTTGATGCTATCCAGTGCCAAATAGTTAGGAGTTAAAGTTAAGTGACATCCAGCACAAAAAAATAAACACTTGTTTCAATTTTAATGTCAGCAAGCCAATTTATAAAGACTAATAACACTAACACTAGCTAATATAAGACATACCTGATGTTCGGGTGCTTGTGTGGGGTGATAATGTCACTGTTCTTCAGCCAGACGATATCAGGCAGGGGGTTTCCAATGGCTTTGACAGCCAGTTCAACCAGAGTGCCCTGTTTTACACTGATGTTCCTCAGTTTCTCAGTGAACTGTGGACGCACCAAAGTTTCTTTAGCTGAAAACCAAAGAAAAGATACCATCAAGTAACCGTAACCTTACAGTCAGTGTTCTCCAGTATCCTCTTGGCTGAGATGAGTTGTGGTCTTACCATCGACAGTGAGAGTGACGGAGATGGACGACCGTCCAGCTCTGTTCTGAGCGACGACTGTCCACTCTCCAGAGTCCTGTGGAGTGGCTGGGACGATGATCAGGGACTGTGTACCGTCCTCTTTAACTACTATCTTATGGGTGTAGTCACTAACCACTTGTTGTCCTGAGGAAGTGACATAAAGATTTTGATTATTGTAAAATCAACAAATGTTAATCAAGAACCAGTTAATGAATACTGATCTCTTTTTACTCACCGTTGTGGAACCAGTATGTGTCAGGCATTGGTCTGCCAACGACCTTCAGGTCAAACCTTGCAGTTTGACCCTCAGAGCATTTACATGAGGCAGGCTTCTGGACGAACACAGGCTTGTAGAGTCTTTCCAGCTGAGCCTCATCTGTCTCATCAAGCCGGCGAGCAGGAGAGCGTCCTGGTGAACGGCTAGAAGAACGTCCAGGAGAGCGACTCAGAGAACGAGGAGATGTTGACCTGAGTAAGAAGCAAAGGCGTCAGCACCCAGCTGTCAACAGTTCGGCACATCAGAAGTACTTCTTAGTCCTTTGAATGAAGCCTTACCTGATCCGCTGCATTGCTGGCTGTGGTGTGTATCTCTGAGGTGCTCCAGCACCAGAAGGCTCCACGTAGAGCTTCCCGGAGCTGACGACATTTCCTTTCATGTTGGTGGCAAAAGCTGTGTACACGCCCTCATCTTCTGGCTGAACCACTGGCAATCTCAGGCTGGCTCGTCCATCCTGGAGGACTTCCATCTGGTAACGGTCACCAGACCTGATTCGCTGGCCATCTTTGTACCATGCAATCTGGTAGAAAACAAAATGTCATTATAGGACCCTTAACCCTTAATCTAAGTTCAACAGAGACAAACTATTTCTTAAATTCAGTACCTTTGGGAGCGGCATTCCAGCTGCCTTGCAGTGGAAAGTGACGCCCATTCCTTCCATTATCCTGTAGTTTTTGACAGGAGTGTCGAAGGAGGGCTGCACAGCCTCAGCGGGGGTGGCGGTCACCATCAGCTCTCCGTCCTCTGTCACTATCTGTTTGTAGGTAATTGTCATAATGCGGAGTTCAATTTCCTGAATGATCCTCAGCTCAATGGCTGAAAGATGGAATTCCTGCAGATGAGATAAGAAGTTAGAATCTGAACACAACAAACATTTAATTGTTTGAGTATTGGCTATCAGTAACATACAATTACTCTTTATTGATTTTTGAAACAAAACCCTCATTGCCAAGGAAGCTAGAAAAGGGTTCTGTTGAGAAACTAACATCACCCAAAACCAAAAGACAACCTCCAACCTTGACTATCGATGCTCCTACCTGTCCTGAGATGATGGTGGTGGTTTGCTCCATTGGGGGAATGTCTCCCACTCTGGGCTCCTGCACCACAGCTGTCACTTCAGTCTTAAAGGTTGCTTCTTGTTTCTTCATGTAGACTTCATATTCCTCTGTTAGCACAACAAAGCATTTTAAATGTTATGTGAGTTCAGGCATGGAAACACTCTGACACCAGAGAAGAACCGGTTGGATCTTGTTCTGAAGTCACTGTCATCATATCTTGTCTTCCAGTCTGATTTCTTCTAAACATGAAGTTCGACTGTTCTGGTGCAGATGTTCTCTTACCTTCCTCCAGCAGGCTGGCGGAGGCTGAGACCTCTCCAAGCTGGTTCTTGGCAAAAACTGAGTATTCTCCGGCGTCATCAGCGAAGGTCATAGAGATCTCTAATTTGCATTCTCCAGTGTCCTTCTTGTAGGCAACTTTGTATCTAATGGCCAGAGGAAGGGAAAGAACATACTGAATGTGAGTTAATGACTGGTACCACCTAGAGGCTGGAGTACACATTACAGACACACAGTTTGCTCCAGAGATTTCTAATGCGAATTTCATGTGCTGTCTTGTTTGTCTGTATTAGTTTTTATTTAAATATGAGTATTCACATCCAAGACTTCATGTTTGAAGGCTGTACATTATAAATGCCTAGTGCAGCATATCCAACACATTTCCCCAAATTCAGCATGACAGACAGTCTGTCACACTTATATTCTTGGAAATCATCCTCTGGGAAACATCATAACCTGCTAAGTAACAATTATGAATTTACATACCTGTATCCAGTAGTGAGCGGTACGCCGCTCTTCTTCCAGATGATGTGAGGTTTGGGACTTCCTCCAACCTGGCATTCAAACACGACACTTCCACCTTCCACCAGCTTCTGGACGGTCGGCTTCCTGATGAAGAAGGGAGCTGCGGCAGCAGCGTCTGTCTCACTCACCTGAGACATAGTCTCCTCTTTGGCTTCTTCGGTAACTCTGGAAACACAATTCTCTCTTTAAATCTCAACAATTTAAAAATAAAGAACCTGAAGAGTCCTTCCTGATCAGTGCTGACAGGGTGGATTATCTTTTAAACTTTAAATCAGCTTTATTGACTCACAGTTTCACAACAGTTTCAACATGTTCAGTCTCTCTGCTCTCGATGTCCTCAGACACTGAAGGAGAAAGAAGACATTTAAAGATTTACCAACTTTAACTGGAGCATAGTTCATCAAAGAGTATAATATCAACTGAAAACAAAACAAACAAAACAGAACTTTCTAATATTTGAATGTTCATTAAAATATTCATGTGCTGACCTTGGACGAGAAGGTAGCAGGAGGTGCTGACGGTTCCCGCCTCACTTGTGGCGGTGCAGGTGAAGCGCCCGCTGTCTTCAGCGAACGCCTCGCGGATCACCAGCTGGGCGATTCCGTTCTCATAGCTAATCTGGAAATCAATGGAGCTCTCAATCTTGTAGTCCTCTCTGAACCACATGATGACGGGTGTCGGGTTACCACTGATCTGGCACTCCAGGGTCACCGACTCACCCTCGGTCACATTCGTGTTTTTCAAGCTCTGCAAAGAAAATGCAACACTTTAAAAAATGTCTCCTCCTGAAGAGGCTTGAATATGTTTTGTGGCTTTGGGGCGACACTTACGGACACCAGTGTGGGCGGGATGACGCCGGCACCGGCAGAAGGTACGGCTGCTGCCTCTGCCACCTGTCAAATAGTCAGAGGCTACTTAGAACATTCAAATTTTACAAACATTTGCCAATTTCTAAAATCTACAGCATGGACACAACAAGGCAAACACACACGGGACAAGACTTTGAATGTTTACACTGAACAGCTAATGAAAAGACATGACATACAACAGCACAGAAAGATGGAGAGGAGGCCGGATGGATTGAAGAGGTGAGAATGATGTTGTCAATAGCATCGACGAGCATGTTAAAGTTTTCATGAGAGGGTTATTAAATCCTGGATTTTCACAGAAATCAAGAAAACCGGACTTCTTAAAAACACTAAAGGCTGCAGACCGCCAACAACATGAAAACACCAATATATATAAAATGATAATTAGCTTATTCTTTTAGCCTAAAGAGTAAATTACACCTTAAATGCAAAGTTTAAAGGATAGTATAATCACAAAGGTTCAGACTCTGGGCCGAGGGACACTCTGACTTACAGATTTGGTATTTCTTGAGTGATATTTTGCCCAGTTGGAGGCAATAAGATAAAGCTCATCAAAACTATTAGGAATCATTTCTGGTGACACCCACAACACATTTCTGTCATGGAAAGACAAAAAATAATAAGTTCTTAATTGCTGATTTGGTGTACAGTCCATCAGACTTTCACCTACTCATCTGGTTTTCTTGTCCTGTTCAGATCCAGCCCGTTGAACTGTGTTACAAACCTGGGCTCCCCAGTCCTCATACATTTTCTCCATGCCCCCCGAGTACACCACCCCCGTCTGTAACTCAGCACCAAAACGACTCTGATATTTCTCAGCAAAGTCTTTGAATGGTGGTGGGACGGGCTCTGGTGTCTGTCTGGTCGCTGACACTCTCCCAGACGGACTGGGAGACTTGACGGGCCTGATGATCTTTCTAGCTGTGGCAGCGGATGAAGATAACTCTTTCTGCAGAGTAGCGATTGCTGAGCCGGCGATGGAAACCTGACCGACCCAAAGAGGACACCAACACTATGATCAAACAGTCTGTCGGCTTGTTTTGAATGTTTGAGTCAAACCACAGCACAGGGAGGGATCTATGGTTAGTTTTATTAAAGCTACAGCAGGGTAGAATTAAGGGAATTTGAAATGAAGCTAAGTGGATTATTGACTTATTGATTAAGAGGGTGAAGAAAAACAAGGTTAAAATTAGATTAAATTTGTTATTTTATAGAGATTATTTTATCACCTCTAAACTACAGTTCACAAGTTTGCATTTCAGGCAAGCAGTAATAACCAAATGACCGTTCACTAAACCCCGCCTCCAAGTAGCAGCTGTCCAATCACAGTTTAGCAACCAATTAGTCACAGCAGGTGTGTCAGTGTTTGCATCTCTTCATTTCTGTCAGAACAGCTGTACATGATCTGGTACTCTGATCTGGCATAAGATGCTAGTGTTTGCTTGCCAAGCTTATTGCCAACGTCAGCTAACTCGAATTAGCCTAACTAACACGAGTTAGGACTTATCTCATGACATTCTAATAAGATGCTAATGTTAGCTTTCCCAGCTAATTAGCTTACTGCCTATAGTAGCAACCTAGCCTAGCATAAGCCTACTTCCAAGGCTAGGAGTTAGCACATATTTATTTGACTTAACTATGTTACGGGGTTCACAGGTTACGTTAAAAACAATCCCCATTCAAGACTGAGACCCCGACCCTGTAGGAGCCGGTCCTGGATGCTATCAGACTTGAAGATAGTTTTAGCAGCTCTGTCCTGATGTTTTTTTTCTGGACTTGGGCAAATTTTCACACTAGCACCCCGACTCAAAGTCGAGAAAGCATTAAGTTGCTGAAGTAAATTTGCTTCTGTGTCTTTATTTCTATTTCTTCTATATGGATCACCAATTATTTGCGAGGTTCCTGCTGGGACCAGTTAGCATGATATCATGTATGTAGCATCTCAAGTGCTCGTTAAAGACCACGCTTCAGGGGTCCTTCCTGAAAATTGGTGACCTTTAAAATGTATCTTTATGGAGTTTTTTACCAACTCAGAAGTAGCATAAGTCAATGTGCTAATGCTAGCTAGCCAAAGTAAAGTGGTCGTTTCAGCAGACAAAACTGATATCTGTCAGCTGGAAATTAAAAGCTTGAAGACTTATTGGTGGAAAAGTTACTATATATCTTGTGATGGGATGTGTGCCTCCGTGATTGTAAAATATGAGAACTGAAAGATTGACAGGTTAGCAACAGTTAGCAGGGAGGTCTTAATGAAGGCTTGATTAGCCTACAGGTTGGATTACTGACTGATTGTTTCTCAGTCCACGTTTTCTTTCTATGCAGGTCATTTTGTTCTGCTTGCCTGACGTTGCCTCTCTTACCTCAGAGCTAGACTCGTGTTTTGGGACCGAAACTTTAGAAACTGTGAAATGTGGAACTGGAGATGGAGTGAAACCAGTGTCCACTTGGGTGGAGATTTCTGTTGTTCTCTGAATCTGGAGTAACCAACAGAGTTCACAGGAGCGTTACAACCTCAGGAGGAAGAGCTGGACAATGGATATGAGATTGTACCGCAAATAATAACATGCCTATCAAGAGATTTATAGTTTTAGAGAAATCATTAAAGCACTGGCAAATCGTTTAGATAATTAAAAAGGACTTTTCTCACAACATGATGATTGATTGATTATTTTGCACCAGTCATTATCTTCTCTGCATGAACTTTATAAAACCTGAACAACCCTGAGGTCATCTGATCATCAGGTGTAAATCTCTTGATAACGCAGGTGTTTGTTTGCTCTGGAGCCTGATCGAACCTGAGGCAGCAGCAGGGTGGATTCAGTTGTAAACCCCTGAGCAGTGGGAATCATTTGACCAGCCTGCACTCTCGTCGTTGTCCGGCTGGCTCGGTATTGCTGATCGGCAGTCATAGCGGCTGCCTCTACAGCCTCCGCCTCTTCAGCTCGACCGCCCTCCACATGCACAGGCAGACGGACCCGAGCGAGGTCGACGGCGGCCATCACTGTGGCCACCGCCCCAGCTCTTTTCCCGCCCTCGGCCTGGAGACACAACCAGCAGCACATAGATCTCAGGACATCCATGGCAGGACAGAAACAGGAGGATGGACGCAGGGAAATCTGAGTTCATTCTTTACTTTTTTCAATTGGTTTTTTTTGACATAATCTGCTTTGAATGCTTGGGGTGATGACTTTGTTCCTGGGACTTTCAGATTTATTGTTTTTATTTATTGGACTTATGAACCAGCACGCAGCATTAGTTAACTGTCTACCAGCACGTTATTCATGCAGCTCTTCAGGCTCTGGTCGGCAGAGACGCCACAGTTAACTGGTTGGTTGATAAAAGTTTGAGGTAATTGTTCTGATTTCAGGCAATCTGAAAGAGTCATCCAGTGACACTAACAAAAAGGAACAGTAGGAATTGCTTGAGCAAAATAATGGAAGTGTATGTTAGTGTTTGGCATGAATGAACTGTAGATTTCCCTCGACACCTTCCTGCTTCTGTGATCGACAAAACTTTTCACAGATGGAGTGTCTGTACACACACACCAGCATCACTGTCAGTGTGTCCACTTCACAGGGACGGTGAATAAAACAAAAGTTATTATAACTGACTTATTTAACTTCTCACCACAGACAGGATACCTGTGTGCATGTAAATGTACTCAAATAAACAGTGAAGATCACCTGATGAAGACAACACGTGCTCGTCAGTTTGACATGCAAGAAAATCAACTTTTAAATCAGCTGAAAGTCGATAAAGAACGACATGAACAGAAGTGCTGAGAGTGAAGAAAGTTGAAGTGGCAGCTGCAGAAAGAAGGCAGTGAAAACGCTCAAAGAAGACGATGGAGCCGTCGTGACGTGTCCACTCAGGACGGAGGACGAGCTACCTGCTCCTGCTGCTGGAGGACCGGGCGGACATCTTGGTTCAGATCACAGTAACACAGCGCTGAAGGAAGCTCGTCATCAGACAAACGGAGCGAGACATGGCAGTTCTGAAGTCTGAGTGTTTCTTGGGTTGGATCTTTACAGAGGTGAGACGGCCTGGAACACTTCCCCTCCTCCGTGTTGTCAGAGCTGACATCATCCTCTGCTGTCTCCATGTAAATACCAAAAGCATCACTGGACCCCTGCTGGTCCCTGACGGAGGGCATGTGATGGAGGTTATGGTCACATGTCGTGACTTCATGGCTCATAGCATTATCCCATCCCTCGGCATTCTGGGTAAAACTCATGTCATCTGTCGTTCCAGATGATTCTGACTCCATGTTGACAGTTTGAGGCTAATAACCAAATCAAAAGCGTTAACTTTGGCATCCATACGGCTGATGAAGTGATGAAGACAAACCTGATGGTCAAACACAGTCCTGTTGGTGTGAGATGGATGAAGGAATGAAGAAGAATAGATGGTTTTAATAAGATGGAGTTTTCTGAGGGAGGTTGTTTCGGCCCCGACTTTACTCCAGGCTTCTTTGAAATACATGATTGTAAAAACTAATTTGTGTGATTCAGCTTAGCTAGCGAATGTTGGAACTCCACAAACCGACTTCACGCTCTTTAAAATGTGCAGTGCTCAGAGAGACGACGTGAGGACTTCATGGAGGTGAATTAAATTAGCAGCAGACTGTCAGTGTGGATCTGGTGGATTTGCTTTAGATAAAAATGATCCGACATCTGTTAAAACTTGACTTAGTTGCAGTTAAAACTACATTTTCTAGATTATAGGTTAGATAATTCTTACATGTTAACTCTTGGTGATGTGGATTCATCTATAAATTAAGTTAGAACATTCATTTTGTTTTGTTACTTTTTTAACCTTTTTATTAAAAAAATAATTCTTGAAGTTCTCAGTTAACATTCAGATCCATGACAGAAGCTGCAGCACAGCTCAGCTGGGACTGACGTAGATGTTCAGATGAATTAAGTGCACCAAGAAATAATTAACGTTTGTCAAAAGAAGATGTCGGGTAATAAGTTGTGACGTGGAAACGTTTTATCAGCAGCCAGTGAAGACAACGGAGGGATCACATGATGGACGTGTTTGTTATTTTTCTGTCACCGTGACGACAGGCCTGACCGTCAGCGGGCGCCATGGCGACCTGTTTCCATCGTCTTCATCTGCCGCCTCTGAATGTCAGTTAGTCACATTCAAAACAATAAGACAGAACACCAGGGTTTTGTTTCTTGAGCTGAACAACAGTGTTGACAGACAGAAGAGACTCTCAGAGGAGGAAACAGTAAAAACATAGAAATGGAATAAAAGACGTGACAGTTGTTTGACATGTTTGACATACAGGCCAGTTAACATCCACTCAGGAGCAGCTTGTTCAACAGGAAGCTGGACGTGTAAAGGATCCGTGTTTCCTCTCTGTCTTCAGGTAGAACGTGTCTGTATCTAAACTGAAGTATCTCCTCAATGAAGCAAGAGAGATGAACAGAGCAGCTCAAAGATCTGAAACTACACATCCCACAATGCTTTGGGCAGACAGTATAATGTTGGACCTATATTTGAAGACATTTTAACCACCAGAGTGAGCCGAGGCTCAGTGGCTTTGGTGTGCAGTGTGGTCTTGGATGAACTGTCCTTGAATTAATTCTAATACTGAGGAAATCTTCAGAACATGATGGAGGTTCTGATGGTCTTAGTTCTGGTTTCTAAGTGGATTTATGGACGTGACTTCTGGACGGAGATCAGAGGAAGTGATCTCGTCAGGAAGTAGAAGACAAAGATTCAGCACCACCTCATGTAGAGGTCTCACACGTCCCCTCCAGGTTTTTCAAACTGCTCCCTGACCTTCCCCTCCCTGACCACCAGGTGGTGCTGTAGACCCCCCGCCATGCGTCCGCCGCTCACCTCTTTGACGATGGTGACCTGCTGCTCCATGCGCTGCTGCTGGATCATGCCGGCGACCTTCCAGGGCGGCAGGACATCAACGCCGGCAGCTTCCTGTTTGCGTGCGGTGATGGGGGACTTGACTGGCCTGATGGGGGAGACTGAGAGTCTTGAGGTGGGAGAGGCAGGCCTGGAGACGGGGGAGGGAGGTCACAGTTCAGGCCTACAGAGGGCCAACCTCCGTAACACCATCACCCCGCCGCTCAGTTAAAATCACTCTGACATGTCACTCTGACCTTTACTGCTCGCAAATAAAAGCTCATATTAAAGGAACAATTCACAGAAAGATGAAAACAGTGTTTGTGTGTCTGGTCTGAGATCAGGTTGTGATGTGTTCTCTCCTGCAGACTGTGATCACGTGTTGCAGCTGTAAATCTGGTCTGAGATCAGGTTGTGATGTGTTCTCTCCTGCAGACGAGCTGTTGGAGACGTCTGATGTTTCTCTGTTTTAAATCAATCTCCAGAACTGTTCTGTGGACTACGACACTTCACTGACTTCACATCAACATGGATGGAGGAAACTGTTCATTTGAAATATTGTCTAGACTCAATTAATAGTCGGCAAAGCTCCACCCACCTGACAGGTGTTGGCGTGGGTGCCTTCACGTGTCTGACAGGTGACGGCGACTGTTGGCGTCCTCCCGCCACCTTGGCGACCAGTGAGGTCGGAGACTTGGATGCGGGTTTGGGCGGGACTCTGGGCGGAGTCTTGTGAGCCAGCTGCTGAATCATCTCAGCGCTCTCCACCTGCATCTGCATGGAGGCCTGGAAACTGGCCTCCATCCTCTGAGGAGGGAGGAGACGAAGGGCGGAGTCACTGAGAGCTCATACAGTCATTAGACTTTAGATTTAGTGACAAAATATGATCCGATCAGAAAGAAATGTTACATATGATGATATTAATTCAGATTTAGGTTTTGATATTTGACAGCTGAGTGTTTGGTACCTTTTCCACTCGGGTCTGACGGGTCTGTGAGATTGCAGAAGTTGAAATCACTGTCTTGGTTTTCTTTGCTGGAACGGGTTCTTCACCTGAACACACACGGCTTGAGATTAGGAAGTGATCCAAGAACCAAGTCTCAAAGTTTCCAGATCACATTTAACTTAGAAATAAAAACAAATACACAAGAAAACACAGGCAGTTTTTTCCTCTTTTGACAAAGTTGGACTCATTTTTCTTTTCACTCTCCCTCAACAACATGAATCACAGTTTGTCCTCCAGCACAGCAGGAGGCTTCAGACAGGTTAGTTGAGGGTCTCACCCTGAACCAGCAGTTCAGCTGTGGAGGTGGCCCGTCCGCTGCTGTTTGTTGCAGTCACTGAATATGTCCCAGAATCCTCTGGGAAAGCCTCGGCGATCAGCAGACTGTACAGGTCTCCCTCCTGGAGGATCCTGAAGTCGGCTGAGCTCTGGATCTCAGCTCCCTCTCTGTAGAACTTCACCACAGGTGTTGGGATTCCTGTGACTCTGACGTCCAGCCTCACCTGGCTGCCCTGTCTCACTGTGGAGCTCTGCAGTCTCTGAAGGAAGCTGGGCGGCGCCGTCTCGGCTGCAGGAAAGATTAGTGACAGCTGTGAGAAGCCACCTTGTGTCTTCACTCACACACTAGAATGAATCAGTGACTAACGTATCGCTCTGCTCTGTCTTAACGTCCACCTGTGCTCTCACCTGTAACGAGGAGTTCAGCGGTGCTTGTTGCCTGTCCAGTGGCATTGGTAGCTCTGACGGAAAATCTTCCGCTGTGTGCGGCAGTCACAGCGGGGATTCTCAGAACAGCGCGGCCGTCGCTGAACGAGATCTGAACGCCGGGCAGAGCGGCGGCGGAAAGAACCTGGCCATCACGAAACCAGCTCACCTCAGGAACTGGAGAACCTGCAGGACAGAGAAGAACCCGACCGGTCAGAGAACCAAACACGATCCACTGATTTCTAATTATTCTTTTCATCTGTCAGATGTAAAACTATCAGTTGTATGAGTTTGAGTTCTTACCACTAACTTGAGCCTCGAACGTCGCGGCACTACCCTCTAGTGCCACGACGCTCTGCAGCGGCTGCGTGAACGTTGGTGCTTGTGTTGACATGATGGTCGGCACCCTGCAGACACACAGAAAGAAGGACTTCAATAAAATACATCAAACTAACAGGAAACTCTCTTCAGCGTCCGTCTGGATTTCTCCTCCTTCACTTTAGGAAACACAGACGCAGCTCGTCTCATAACTCCAGAAATAGACGACCACAAGCATCTGTCCCGGCTCCGATGACCAGCGAACACCAGCAGAGCTCAGCTCAACGATCCTTATTCCTCCTGATCCAGTCATCACACCAGAATTAACTTTACCCACCAGAACAAATCGGACCGAGAGACCAGAACTGTTCTGGTTCTCTGAAACTTCAAGATTCAGTCGTCAGCCACAGCACAGTGTCACATTTTAGTTTTATTCCATTTAATTTTCCTCACGCTGCTCTGTTCTGTGTTGTTTGCACACTGTTGGTCCATTAAATGTCCAATAATAATAATAATAATAATAATAAAAGTACCTCTGACATCATCTGAAACATTCATATTTTCTCTCAACTCACAACTTTTCCTGGATGAACTATTCAGTACAAACCAAATGTTGCAGTCATGTGATGAGGTTACAGTGCAGAGAGAAACTGAGAGGCTGATGAAGGCTGATCACAGAGCAGTTTCAGATGTGTGGAGCTGATGGGTCAGAATCAGCCGCATGGATCCATCTGGAGAAAAAGCTCACGAGGTTTGAAGCCCAACAGCCGTGTGAGTGTTCAGTTTGAGACTGAGCTCTGAGCTCTGACCTCTGACCTCTGACCTCTGACCTCTGACCTCTGAGCTCTGAGCTTGTCTCCAGGTTCAGAGTATTTATTGGTGCTAACTCTGATAAAATGACGAGTTATATAAAGAAGTTCCCTCAGCGTCTCTGAAGGCTTTTAATGGGAGTCATGTATTTTTCTGAAAGCTCCGAAACATCCGACTCAAAGTGTCCAAACAAACATCAGCCAACAAACTTTAACTGTGGAGCAGAAGAGACGACCAGCCGTTACAGAGAGCAGACGAGTGGATGTTCACTTCATGTCCTGGTTTCTACCTGCAGCCTCTGTGAGTTTCTTCTTCTTGCAGCAGGAACGAACCTGAGATCACTGCAGCTACACCGCAGAGATGACAGAAGAAGAAGAACTCCGCTGAGACGCTGCTCACTCAGTGTTTCAGCTGTTTTTCTGTTGGTTTTTATTGATGCACAGATTATAAAGCTGCTGGATGAAAATGTGCTGAGTGTGTGTTCTGCTTCACTCAGCTTCAGGTTTGAGTTTCACAAAGCAGACAGGAGCTATAAATGTCAGGAGGCGGAGCTTGTTGGAGGGCAGGCGATGCTGATGGACGGCAGCAGCTGGAGGTCAGCCGCCTGCTGGAGTCATCAGAGGAAGAGAAGAAGAAGAAGAAGAAGAAGAAGAAGAAGAAGAAGAAGAAGAAGAAGAAGAAGAAGAAGAGGCCAAATCTCTGCAGCAGGTTCAGATATTTTAGTGCCACTGTTATTATTGTCATATTATTATTCTATCTTTCCTGTAGATCATCTGTAACTGGATCTTTATCTTTACAGCCAGAGTGAAAACTGTAGATGTCAGATAATGAGGAAAAGTGACTGTCGTGATCAGACCGATGAAGCAAATCTGAATCGCTCCTGATAATGACGAACACAACCTTTGTTTGTTGTAAAACGCTGCAGCGACAGGTCACAGGAGACGAAGAGGACGACAGGAGACAGAGAAGGAAGATGAAGAGATGAAAACAGGTGAAAGAATAATTTAACGAAGTAAAAATCTGAATGAAAATCAGTCTTCAGATGATCGATCACTGATAACTGAAGCCGTATTGATGCGACCTTGCGGTGACCTCGGTGTAAACGTGGACTCGGCTCTTCCTGCGACCACCTGACTTCAGATCAGAGCCACATTTAGCCTCAACTGCACTTTACTGCTGACAGCTGCGCTCAGATCAGTTAAATATCTGCGCGTCTCAACAAGATGACAGTGCAGATATTTTGTTATCTACATCAATTAATCAGATTAATGATGAGTAGATGATTAATGATCAGTCAGGAACTTTGTGTTGTATCATAAATAATATTCTTTCTACCTTTGCTGAACATCAAAGCTCCATATTTTCTTCAGACTGTGATATTATTACATTTACTGTGTTTGTTACTGACAGACTGAAGCTTCACCAGCCTGCTGATAAAGATATTAATTATCATTTTAAGATCACACTAAAGTAACATCTTTAATTTGTCATCAATTTAGAATTCAGCACTTTTTAAATGCAGTCTGGTTTTGTGCACGTGGTTGAGTTTGTTAAAGTTACGAGACGTGTGAAGAAACTGCAGAATATAAATAATTTCTTCATGTTTCTGTTCTGTATAAATAAAATGTTGTTTGAATTAATGATTCTCTGCAGGTTAAACTCTGAAGTAAACAGATTTAAAGAATCTTTGACAAAAACAAAGTTACTTTTTAACACTTTTGTTCTGTTTGTTTGTACAAACACTGAAACAGGTTTTAATTCTGTTGTGCTGTAATTAACTGTAATTAACTGTAATTAACTGTAATTAACCAGTGAACACGTGCTGACGGCTGCGGAGCCTTAAAGTCTCCTGAATCTAACCAATAAACCTCGTGGCAGCTTTTATGACTCTCTTTGTTCTCAGAAGCTGCAGATTTAGTTTCCACTCATTCATTTCAACATTAAAACCTTTTGGATGTATTAAAAATATCCACAATGTGTGTTTGTTGAAAAAAATGCTGATTTCCTGTATAATTTAGTGTTTTTTTATGCAGAATATTTGCATCAGTAACTTGTTGTCACGTGTTACGACGTCGTCACACCTGAGCAGGAAATTACTTCAAACAGGAAGTACCGAAAAAATCAGCTGATCAAATGATTCAAATCAGGAAAACAGAAACTTCTTATTTTTAAAACTTGTAATAATCAGTTATTTACTATGATAGTTTACTTTTCTGTGTCATTAAATCTGTTAACGGTTCCTCACACGTGTGATAATGAACCTCAGAGAAGCTCAGAACTCACAAACTGAACATTCATGCAAAATGTTTAAAGGACGAGTTTTCATGTTTATTTTAGTTTCAGTTGTTGAAACTAAATCACATGTGATTCTCATCAGATTTAAACTTATTAAACTGGACGTTTAAGTTCACTTTAATGATCATTATAACTCTTCTTCACATTCCTGCAGAATAATGAAGTTTTTAAGACAAAGATAATAACAACATAATGATGAATTATAATAAACATAATAAAGAGCTGAAGTCATATAAAGTGTTTCACTCTCAGTGAAGTAAATGAAGGTAAACTGGATTATTTTGTTTCTCTTCATTTCATTTTCTGAATGAGGATCATATGAACATAATATATCATATAAACTGTGTTTTGATTTGATTTGTTTTTAGAAAACATCATCTTTGGCCATTAATTATTATAAATAAGCTGCATGTTTTATGTTGTTTTATTGTTGTTTTATCATTTTCTAACATTCTGTAGATCTAGAAAATCATCTGCAGATTATTGAACATGATGTTAATTTGAAGGTTTGAAGCTTCAGTCTGAAACTGACCTGACAGCAGCTGCAGCAGTACTACAGTAATACTACAGTAATACTACAGTAATACTACAGTAAACTGCTGTAATATTACTGTAGTATTACTGTGGTACTGCTGCAGTATTCCAGGTACTTTTACTGCAGAATCAACAACATGTGTTTATCTGGGTCACACTTCACACTCGACAGCTGCACAAACATCTTCCTCCTCTGATGAACCGTCAGTCTGAACGCTGAGTCGGTCAGAGACAGAACCACAGATATACTTTAATGATGAATTCATTCATTCATTCATTTATGAATTAATTAATGTATTAATTCATTATTTAAGTTTGATTCAAATCTAATTAAACCTGTTTAACTTTCTTTAAAATTGCTGTAATGTCATTGTGTGTCTGGCCTGTGATTGGACAAACACACACACAGTGAACATGTGGATCCAATCAGGATCAATAATAATCCAGTCAGGATCAATAATAATCCAATCAGGATTATTGATCAGTTGAAGCTTCAGTCAAACTGAACAACAGAACACAACAGAACAGAACCGTCTGTAACAAAACTTCCCCGGGAAACTTTTTCAGATCAAACTAAAGAATCTTTTTTCTTTTTCTTTTTTCAGTTTCAGAAACGTTTCCTAGTGAACTCAGTCAAACATGTGAGAACGTCCTCAGAACACAGAGAGCAGCTGTCAGCTCAACTCACAGCCGGAGATCATAAATTATGTTCCGTTTATTATTAACTCGTCGGCTCTGACGCACGCAGCAGGAAAACACACGTTCATCAAGATCTAAATGAACTCTGAAGACGATAAAATGTTGTAGTTTTTAATCTGTGTCAGGGATTTAATGTCAATATTTATAAGACTGACATGTTAAATACTGACCAGCAGCAAACAGCAGTCGGTTTATTTTTGCAGCTCTGAGCTCATGAATGATGTGACAGAGTTCCTAACATGTGACAGGAGCTCACAGCCAGAAGCTCTGAGGCAGCTACAGCTCAGCAAGCAAGTCCAGGACATGAAAACATCTTTTAATCTGTATAATGAAACGTTTGTCTGAACGTTTCCTCTCCAGGGCTGAAATCTGAAGACGTTCTGCTGTTTCCTGTTACTGTTACTGATTTGTAATTCAAAACATTATTTTTAGAAAATGTGAATAAAAAGCAGCGACCGCGATGGAAACAGACGTGATCTCCACACAAAACAACTCAACAGGAAAATAAATGTTTATGAAAGAAAGTTTACAAAAAGTCTGAGGACAGAAAAACTTCCTGTTGATCTGATTTGCTTCAGATATCTTTTTATATAAATAAATAAATGGACCCTGTGTGTTGAGATCTTCTCTTCTCATTACCGCTGATTTATTTCTTTAACTCTTGAGGTCTTTGAACGCCTCATCAGGACAGCTGCTGTTTGTTTCAGTGCTGTCAGCTGATTGGACAAGAATTTCAGCCATCACCACCGAGCCGATCGCAGTCCGATCCACCAATCAACGATCAATACTCTTCCTCCTCACGAAGCCCTCAGCCAGTCGAGCTCAGAGGATCAAGCGAGCTGATATTTACAGAGCTGAATGTGAGCGACAGATATGGCAGTGGCCAAAAATACACCGCCCCCCCGCCCTGACCCGGCCTGTGATTGACAGGCAGCATGTGGCACATAGCTGGAGGTGAGAGTGATAGCCCCGCGGCTGATTCCCTTAAAAAGCCATCAGCCAGCTGACGGTCCACTCTCATGCTCTCAGCAGCTATTCTTAACCTCCGTCTGATCGCTGCACAGTCTGCTGCACGCGGCCGGACCACCAAAATACAGAAAACCAGCACAGAAACACAGAACAGCGGCCCCAGTTCACTAAACACCAGAATCCTGACCCGGTCCGACCCGGCAGGTTGACACCACGAGGACACACGGTGGAGTTTACTCACTTGTTTCCACAAGAGTGCCTCTGACTGATGGGACGGAGCCCCGGGGACCCGGACTAGTCTCCTTATCCAGAAAAGAGTTTCCAGAAAAATCCAAGATGAGAACAGTCGAGCCTCAAAGTATCCCCACAAAACAAAACTACACAGAAACGGGCCGTGTAGTTTTGCTTTCCCTCCTGCAATCCCTCCACCCGAGGCGAGGCTGGGAATGCTCCAACTGCTCAGAAGGGCCCAGACGGTGCTGTAGGTCTTTATACCAGGGGGACAACCTGCATCATCACCTCACCGACGCTCCCCATTGGCTGCTGGGACCCTCAGGGGGGCATGATGGGACATGGCAGCCATTTATGCAACCTCCACCCTGTCAGTCACCGCGTCAGTGTCGATCAGCTTCGATCTGATCGATCGCTGATCGACCGACAGCGGCTCAGTGATATCTCACATCTGATGTCAGATCAGTTTGATGAGTTAAAGACGTTTGTGATGTCACAGTGAAACAGAATGTGAGTCATTAAATAGCTGCTGACCAAAAGGAGGCAGAGGCTGTCCCTGTCACTCAAAGCCAGCAGCACCACCCCTCCTCCACCTCCAGCAGCCTGCGGTTATAACACACAACAAGCTGTCTGTTTACACACTTCTTCTTCTTCTTCTTCTGCTTCTTCTGCTTCTTCTTCTGCTGCTGCATTAATTCATCCCTCATACAGTGAGTGTGACTCTGCAGGCTGAACGTCTCAGTGTTTAATCCTCGGAGTGATCGAGCAGCCTCACTCTGCAGCTCCGTCATGGTTTGGTAACGAGGTTTGGTAACCATCACTCAGCTGTCAATCATCCATCATCCATCCCTCCACCAGGAATCTGCTCCACCAGGAAAACTGAGCAGCAGCGTCTCCGACAGCTGCCGGCTTTACATCCAAACACACTGAGAACGCTTTAAAACACCACGTGACGTTAATGCTTCCTGTGAGAGAATCACTCAGGAGGTTCTGTTGAGTCAAACCACACAGAACTAACAGAACTGTACTTTACATTAGAACTTCCCTCCTGTTACTTTGTACTTCCACTACATTTATTTGATAACTTTAGTTATTAGTTACTTGACAGGTAACTGACACGCTGCGTCAGAGACAAAGTGGCACATCTTTAAATTCTTATCCATATTTTTTTATCTGACATCATAGAAATATCCGATCCAACAATCACCTGATCCAAAGTTTACATACATGTTAATATACGTCTCCGTACTTTTACTAGTTTAACTTTTAATGAACTGATGAAGGAAACGAGTGACTGCCGTCACACAACTCTTCTGTTTCACTTCCTCCATACAAAAGACAGGCAGGTGTCCTGGAACATTCATTTACAAATGCAAGATTAAAGTCTGTATCTTAACGAGAAAAGTAGTGAAATCTCAGAATAAAATAAAATCAACAATTTAAGAAAAAAGTATAAATTTGTTATTAATCTAGAAATATTTGTGTCATGTGTTGATTTTGTTCTTGCTTAGTTGTTTTTTTTTGTATAAAATGTCAGAAAATATAGAAAAATATTGATCAGTGTTTCCCTCCAACTTGTCATATTTCAAGTTACACATTTACTTTCAGACTTTTACTGGATTTCTCCTCGTACAGGTGAGTATTTTAACACCATGTCTATCTGTACCTGTTACAACACTGTGTGAAGCCCTGTTAACAAACAGCTACACTGCACACACACACACACACACACACACACACACGCTCTGTGTGTGTGTGTGTGTGTGTGTGTGTGCGTGCATGTGTGTGTGTGTGTGTGTGCGTGCGTGTGTGTGTGTGTGTGTGTGTGAGCTCTGCAGCAGCTGATTTATCACCTCTCGGCTGTTTGACTCTCACACAGTTCATCAGAACTTTTTCACATCTCACTTGGTGCAAAATAAAACAAAAGACTTGAATATTCAGTGAAACGTTCATCATCTGACGCTCTGAGGCCCAAAATACTTTGTCTCACAATCCACCAGAGAAGCGCTGAGTGTTTTTATACCTGCAAGTCAAAGTGAGCAGCGCTCACAGGAATGACGGCGCCTCCTCCACCTCCTGCGCTGTGCAGATCTCATGTCACATCCTCAGTCAGCAGCTGCAGCTCACAAAACAGTTCTTACATTGAGATTGACTGTTAAATATTTACAGTGTTACAGTCCCCACCTGAATCAGCTGACAGCTGAGCTAACGTTAGCATCCTAATATCTGACCTGTTTGTAGTGTTGAATAATACAAGTAGGGTTAATATGAACAGTCGACATGTGTGACTAGAAACTTGATAAATGCTGTTCAATAATGATTTGATACGGAACGTTTTAAATTACATTTCACAGACGTAACACAACATCAGCATGACAAGTTAACATTATGCCAATACTCAAACATGAGACTGGTATGATGTTTCATTTTCTTGCTTGTGCAGCAATGTGAAACTACGTTGAAGCTAAAGGAACCAACTTCCAGAGCTAACGTTAGCATGAAGTAGCTTGAAAGCTAGCCAAATATGCAGCACAGCTCACACACAGTCACTGACCTTGAACCTAAAAATGTCTTTAATAATGATTCACATACATCAAATTACCCCAAAATGCTAATTACTTAATGCTAAATAACATCAGTTAGCTGTTAGCAGATGGTGGGTGAATCTGAAACAGAATGAATCCCTTCATGTCCAAAGATTTACCTCTCAGCCTAAAACCTGTCGCTAACGTTTGGAAGAAGCGCCTGTCATGTTTCAGTGACTTCCTGTTTACATAGTTGATTTCTCTTGATTGGACGACTACGTTTGTCTCCTAGCAACAGATTTACACATTTAAGTCCGAACCAGCTGAGACGTAACAGTTCAACTAGTTTACATTTGACTTTGTGTTGAGACTGAAGGATTCAGGAGGAGCTGCTGCAGATTCATCAGCTCAGAGAAACAAAGAAACTGATGCTGGTTTCTCCTGAGTTCATGTGTCTCGTCCAGCAGGAATCTGACTCCAGATCAGATCAGCACACCACAGCTGCTGACCAGGAAATATGGCTGCTGTCTCAATGTGGACCAGGAGTCTCCCGGAGGTTATTTCTGTCTGCCTGGGTGAGGAGGCCAGGCAGGGGGGAGTCAGAGGAGAGGAGAGGAGAGGAGGAGAGGAGGAGAGGAGAGGAGGAGAGAGGAGGGGAGGAGGAGAGGAGGAGTGAGGAGGAGAGGAGGAGAGAGGAGGGGAGGAGAGGAGGAGAGGAGGAGAGGAGAGGAGGAGAGGAGAGGAGAGGAGGAGAGGAGGAGAGGAGAGGAGAGGAGGAGAGGAGGAGAGGAGGAGTGAGGAGGAGTGAGGAGGAGAGGAGGAGTGAGGAGGAGAGGAGGGGAGGAGGAGAGGAGTGAGGAGGGGAGGAGGAGTGAGGAGAGGAGGAGAGGAGGAGTGAGGAGGAGAGGAGTGAGGAGGGGAGGAGAGGAGAGGAGGAGTGAGGAGGGGAGGAGAGGAGGAGAGGAGGAGAGGAGGAGTGAGGAGGGGAGGAGAGGAGGAGAGGAGGAGAGGAGAGGAGAGGAGGAGAGGAGCGGAGGAGAGGAGGAGTGAGGAGGAGAGGAGGAGAGGAGAGAGGAGGGGAGGAGGAGTGAGGAGGAGAGGAGGAGAGGAGAGAGGAGGGGAGGAGGAGTGAGGAGGGGAGGAGAGGAGGAGAGGAGGAGAGGAGGAGAGGAGTGAGGAGGGGAGGAGAGGAGGAGAGGAGGAGAGGAGGAGAGGAGAGGAGAGGAGGAGTGAGGAGGAGTGAGGAGGAGAGGAGAGGGAGCTAAAGTGAAGGAGCAGCTATGGAAATATTATCCTGGTCCTGGTGGGCTGGTCCAGGTGGACTGGTCCTGGTGGGCTGGTCCAGGTGGACTGGTCCTGGTGGGCTGGTCCTGGTGGACTGGTCCTGGTGGGCTGGTCCTGGTGGACTGGTCCTGGTGGGCTGGTCCAGGTGGGCTGGTCCTGGTGGGCTGGTCCAGGTGGGCTGGTCCTGGTGGACTGGTCCTGGTGGGCTGGTCCTGGTGGGCTGGTCCTGGTGGGCTGGTCCAGGTGGACTGGTCCTGGTGGGCTGGTCCAGGTGGGCTGGTCCTGGTGGACTGGTCCTGGTGGGCTGGTCCTGGTGGGCTGGTCCTGGTGGGCTGGTCCAGGTGGGCGGGTCGGCACCTTGCAGCCGCCACCATCAGTGTGTGAATGTGTGAATTACTGTGAGTCACTTTGAACAGAAGCTTCTGATAAACATCCCGACCTGGTCACAAACTGATGATCTGAGATTAGAGGACGGCCGTTTATCAGAAGCTTCTGTCCAGAGAATTGATTTGAATAAGACCTTTAGATAATGTTGTGTAGATGTTTTCATGTATGTTAAACTGGTGTCTGCTCCACATTGACCATCTACAGCTGAAACATGCAGCCACACTGAAAACATCAGAGAAATAGTGAAACTCTGACAGGGAACAGTTCACTGCTGAGCTGTGATGTCGACTTAAGAGCTGCGGATCAGTCATATTTCTTCTACCTGTAGTGTGTGTTCACAGTGTGTAGTTTGTAGTTGTACTGCAGTCAAGGCTCTGAAGGCTTCCTCCACCTCTGCTGCCAGGAGGCACCTGGAGAAATCTGCATAACGGCTCAAAGCGACACAGACGTGGTCCAGTTAAGAAGTCCTGTTGGTCCAAACGTCCAACACACAGTCTGTGTTCACTGGAGCTGTGAAGACACTCAGGGAGCTCAAATCAAGGTATCCAGGTGCATCATGGGAAATGTAGTATGTGTGTTCTCGGACTAAAAGTCATGAGATCATCTCAGATTCGGACCGTTCTGCTTCGTTTCCTGTTTGAGAGACTGATGTTGTTTTTAGTGAAACACATCCTCTAATAAAAGTGAAGCATTAACCTGCCAGTGTTCCATTTCACTGAGTAAAATGGTTTTACTTCAATAAACAAACATTTTTCACAGTGTTTTTTCTTTTCTTCCATACTCAAGATGAGAAGCTACAAGTATGGTACAACTTTATGCAACAACAAGCACAACCATTTAGCCTTTAGCTGTTAGCAACAAGCTAACATTTAGTTAGAACCAACTAAATCCTGGTGTTGGTTCGGACGGAGAGGATAAAGTCGGCACTGTTTCGACTTTTCTGCAGATTGGATTTTTATTTTGTGAATAGCTGATTTTGTACACGGATCCTGTTAGCTCCTCATTCTGAGACTAAACGTGTACGAATATAAAGAAAAGAAATAACTAGAGATGAACACCTTATTTTAATTCTACACATGCTGTTTTACTTTTGGTTCACAGACCTGAAGGTCTAGAAACTGATTTCAAAAGAAGAGAGCAAAGAGAAGTCAATAAAAAATAGTTTTACAGGGTTACTTTTGCTAATTTCATATCTCATTACATACATTGTTACCCCATCAAACCTTTAATTGGTTTAAATTCTCAGATCAGAGCTGATGTTACAGGCTGAATTGTTCTGTGTTTTTAATCGTCTTGTCTGATTGTTGTTGCTAATTTCACTGTAACTTTTCAAACTTTTCCCCACCTGTCAGTTGTTGGATCTGACACCCACCATGTTACACTCATGTTGTTAGACATCAGTGTTGATTAATGTGCCCTGCCCTGATCAATAAACTGATAGAGGGCATCAAATACATGAGGAAAGGAGTGTGTGGGAGGAGGAGTGAGAGCAGAGAGGTGTTGGTGGCGGCTGAGTTCCTTTGCTGATCCATTTCTGTCTCTGTGTTTCGGGGGTTTTGCAACAGTCTCAGCTGGCCGGCTCGGGTGTCAACAGAGAGGACAGCTGCAGGACACTCAGGAGACTCTGGTAAACCTGGAACACACGTCCATGAAGCCGGGAGGTGTGTTCAGACCAGCAGCGCCCTCTACCATCACTAACAGGTACTAAACACACACACTGCTGCACGAAGACAACAGAAACTAACAACAGTCCTGCTGATGTAAAGACATTTGAAAGGTTTCATTGTCTGAAGTGAATCTCTTCATTAAATGCAAATGTATCATAAAATTGTCAGGAAAACTAATGCTGTCACATTTAACACCATTCAAGGCTTTAAAGGTTAGCTAGTCCCGCCCCCGATGTGCCGCTGTTAACCTGTCAGTCTTTATGATGGAGGCTGGGACATGAAGAGTTTGTAGTGAAATCAGCAGTAGATTTAAAATCAATTTGAAAATATTGTAACAAAGATCAAAAGGTCTCAGATCAGCACAAGAAGTAACTTGGTTACATTTGATGGTTCAGACACACTTTCTTGTTTTGTTTTTTCTGTCCCTGTCGTCAAACACATTTGTTTTGATTGGGTGTGATGATGTTCATGCTTCATGTAAGACTCTGTGAGAGGACTGAAAGTGATTTAGTGGCTTAGTTGGTCAAAGTGCCTGTTTAGCAAAATACAACCGATGAAGAAAGTCCTCTGGAAGAACACGGACATTAAAAACAGAGACGTGATTGATAAGAAAACAAACTGATGTTTTGTGTTTTTGTCTTGGAAAGAACAATGAATGGTGTTTTTTCTTTGACAGGTAGTTTGTTGGCACTCTACTAGACTGTGGGATCATTCCAGTTAGAGGAGATTCTTTGATGACATCAGTAGAACATGTTGTCTGATCATAGCAGAACCGATTTCAGAAGAAGACGAGCCACGATCAATCGAGTGCATCAACCAGAATGTGTCTCTGTGGCGCAATCGGCCAGCGCGCTCGGCTGTTAACCGAGAGGATGGTGGTTCGAGCCCACCCAGGGATGAGGACTCTTTGTTCCTGTCCAAACACACTGACAGGCAACTATCTGAAGTTAGCTGTCCATCTTGAAGTCGAGCAGGACTCTTGTCCAAAGACTGAGATCCTTGATGTCTCTTTACTTGACAGGGAATTTCACCTTTTGCTCTCCAGAGCCCTGAAAGGTTTTTCCCCCACTGGATGCCAGTGTCCAGCTGAAGGTCTGTCTGCTGAGTCGAGATCTGGACAAACTGCTCTGATCAAAAAGCTCATCTATGATCTCTCACCAAACACATTTGTTTTGATCTGGTGTGATTTCATGCTTCATGTAAGACTCTGTGAGAGGACTGAACGTGAGGGCGCCGTGGCTTAGTTGGTCAAAGTGCCTGTCTAGTAAACAGGAGATCCTGGGTTCAAATCCCAGCGGTGCCTTGCTTGGCTTTTTTCAAAGAGGTTAGCAGAGGAATAAAACCTCTATTATCTGATGTGCATTCAATGCAACTTTGTGCAAAATGCAACCTTGACAAAGACGAGCCACGATCTGTCGAGTGCATCAACCAGAATGTGTCTCTGTGGCGCAATCGGCCAGCGCGCTCGGCTGTTAACCGAGAGGATGGTGGTTCGAGCCCACCCAGGGACGAGGACTCTTTGTTCCTGTCCAAACACACTGATAGGCAACTATCTGAACATAGCTGTCCATCTTGAAGTCGAGCAGGACTCTTGTCCAATGACCCAGTGCCATAATGTTCCTTGACTTCACAGGGAGTTTCTGTTGTTGCTCTCCAGAGCCCTGAAAGTCTTTTCCCCCACTGCATGCCAGTCTATGAAACACACCGGCCCGACCGTTGGCCCTCTGAAGCATTTGGGGCGACTCGGGCGAGGTCGGACAGGAACAAATCTGTTCAGTGTGTTCAGCTGCGGGAGGCGATATGTTTCAGTGCAACGCTTCTGCTGAACGGGTCAGACGAGAGGCAACAGAGAGGTCGGATTAATTCAGCTGGCTGTTGGTTTGAGTCTGGACGGTGTGTGGCGGCCTTCAGAGTCCTGCTGCTGAGTCCAGATCATCTTCTAGAAAAACATCTTCTAGAAATTTTTTTTTTTTTTTCTCCAGAATTTCAGGTTTCTTATTTTTTTTGGAAGAATAAAGTCTGACCAAAAATTCAAATTTTCTTTTTTATAGATTTCCTTTTGAAGCGTGAAACTGGTGGCGAGACATCTTATAGACACGAGGTTGAATTAAAATTTCTAACATTTCTCCTGAAATTTCTTTAAAAACAAAACAAACAAAAAACAAAAAACAAAAAACAGGAGAGAAGGGAAAATATGAAACATTTCTTTTTCTGTTTAGTTTTTATTTAGTTTTTTTTAGGCAGAAAAACATGACAGTATTATAACATTTACTAAGAGAGTTCATTAATAATAATAATAATAATAATAATATGTATTATTATTATTATTATTATTATTATTATTATTAATGAACTCTCTTAGTAAATGTTATAATACTGTGTATATGTTTCTCTGACAAACAAACTTCATGTACATATTAAACATCACAGATGAAACTGAAATTGGAATCAGGTGTTCCAATCACTGCCATGGCCACAGGTGTATAAAAGCAGCACCTGGGCATGCAGACTGTTTCTACAAACGTGTGAAAGAATGTGTCGCTCTCAGGAGCTCAGTGAGTTCCAGTGTGGTGCTGTGATAGGAAGCTACCTGTGTAACAAGTCCGGGTGAAAAGTTTCCTCACTCCCAAATATTCTGCTGTCAGCTGTCAGTGGTATTATAACAAAGTGGAAGCGATTGGGAACGACAGCGACTCAGCCATGAAGTGGCGTAAAATGACGGAGCGGGTCAGCAGATGCTGAGACACAAAGTGCTCAGATGTCACCAACTTTCTGTAGAATCAATCACTTCAGACCTCCGAACTTCATGTGGCCTTCAGATTAGCTCAGAGTGTAGAGAGCTTCATGGAATGTGTTTCCATGGCCGAGCAGCTGCATCCAACATAGCCAGACATCTGCAAGTGCAATGCAAAGTGTTGGATGCAGTGATGGACGAGTCGGGGTTTGGTTCTGCATAGAACACCTTTGGGATGAAGAGCCAGGCCTTCCCGTCCAACATCAGTGTGTGACCTCACAAATATGATTCTGGAGGAATGGTCAAAAATGACCATAAACAACTAAACTTTGTGGAAAGATTTCACAGAAGAGTTGAAGCTGTTATAGCTGCAAAGGGACCAACGTCACATTAAACCCTGTGGATGAAGAGTGTGATGTCACTGAGTCACAGCAGGTGAGAGAATACCTTCAGCAGTTTAACTGTAGTGATGCAGTTTGTCCAGCAGGGGGCAGAGCAGCACTGTGGATGTTACCAGACTACAGAGCTGTCTGTTAACCGATTCTATTGATTAGGGTTATAAAATAAAATGGAGGTCGGACAGTGATGTCAGTGTGATGTCACAGGCGTCTCTGTCTGTCAGCAGGAAGTCAAACTCTTCATTTGTCAAATCAAACGAATTCACTCGTTTTTCATTTCAACATCCTCAAACTGGAAAATTAACTTTTGGCTTTGATCCTGACGAGGACTGAAGATAACTCTCCTCCTCCTCCTCCTGCTCCTCCTCCTCCTGCTCCTCCTCCTCCTCCTCCTGCTCACCTCCTCCTCCTCCTCCTGCTCCTCCTCCTCCTCCTCCTGCTCACCTCCTCCTGCTCCTCCTCCTCCTCCTCCTGCTCCTCCTCCTCCTCCTCCTGCTCACCTCCTCCTCCTGCTCACCTCCTCCTCCTCCTCCTGCTCCTCCTCCTCCTCCTCCTGCTCACCTCCTCCTCCTCCTGCTCCTGTTCACCTCCTCCTCCTCCTCCTCCTCCTGCTCACCTCCTCCTCCTGCTCACCTCCTCCTCCTCCTCCTCCTCCTGCTCCTCCTCCTGCTCCTCCTCCTCCTCCTGCTCCTCCTCCTGCTCCTCCTCCTCCTGCTCACCTCCTGCTCCTCCTCCTCCTGCTCCTTCTGCTCCTCCTCCTCCTCCTCCTCCTCCTCCTGCTCACCTCCTCGACCTCCTCCTCCACCTCCTCCTCCTCCTGCTCACCTCCTCCTGCTCCTCCTCCTCCTCCTCCTGCTCCTGCTCACCTCCTCCTGCTCCTCCTCCTCCTCCTGTTCACCTCCTCCTCCTCCTCCTCCTGCTCCTTCTGCTCCTCCTCCTCCTCCTGCTCCTTCTGCTCCTCCTCCTCCTCCTCCTCCTGCTCCTGTTCACCTCCTCCTCCTGCTCTTTCTGCTCCTCCTCCTCCTGCTCCTCCTGCTCACCTCCTCCTCCTGCTCCTTCTGCTCCTCCTCCTCCTCCTCCTCCTGCTCACCTCCTCCTCCTCCTGCTCCTTCTGCTCCTCCTCCTCCTCCTCCTCCTGTTCACCTCCTCCTCCTCCTGCTCCTTCTGCTCCTCCTCCTCCTCCTCCTCCATCATCACCATCAGAGATGAGGAGTTTGTCCCCACATGATTTTCCAGCTGGTATCGGACCTCTCTCAGACGGGTCGGTCCGGCCCGGTGTTGCTGAGTGAGTTCCAGTCACAGTGAATCTTTATGCTGCAGCATCTGATGTTATTTAAATAATTTGTGCATAATTTAACATTACGAAGTCTCTTTTCCTGTTTCAGCTTCTCTTTACTATAAAGAAAGAAGAAATAAAGAAATGTGAACATGTGACAGCAGAATCATTTCCCGGGTCAGAACGTGGCTGTTATTAATCTAATTTAAAGTCCGGTTCATGGAGAACACTGTGCTGAAACAGAACCGGAGTGGAGGACGAGGCTCGAAGATGAAGGTTGTTACTAAAGCGTAAAAGACAAACTGTCGTTTTACAAAAGTTGTTTTTAAAATTTCAGATTTCACGTTTTTTTTTTTCCAGCAAGAAAACATTGGTACGACTGAACGTAGTCTGCTTTGTGATGTCACGTGTTGATGGTTCTGTGAGGACACGGACCGTCTGTGGTCCAGGACCAGAACACAGTTCAAACATGAAGTAACGATCTGAATGTTTGTTCTGGAGGCTGGGTTCTGCTCTCAGCTGGGCCGGGCCGAACATCAGGATCAACATTTTAATGCTGTGAGTCGTGTTAGTAACGGCCAATCAGAAGTCAGCTAGCAAACTGAAGCTAACGCTAACATCGACCTGCTGCGTTCACTGACCTGTTTCTTTAAGCTTCAGACCAACCAATCAGATCGCTTCATCGGACCAAATCTTTATATGGAGCGACGACCGTCTGATCAGTGAGGGGAAGTAAAGCGAGCTGAAGGTTCTGATCCACTGACACACTGTGAGGTTCATGATGTCATCTTCAGAATGGTAATAATAATAATAATAATAATAATCTTTCTGGTTTTAATTCAGTTAAATGTTCTAACTCTGTTTCTTTCTCCGTCTGAGACGTGTCTTTATTTTCCAGGTGGTTTGAGACGATCTGAACAAATGAAAGTGAAACTTCATCTCGTTGTGAGAAATCATGACGAGCGCCGGTCGGTTTGAGTCTCTGGAGCTGCTGATGTTCACAGAGACACAAACAGAGAGAAGAGACAGAAAGTGATGAGTGGTTTGGTGGGGGAGAGATGGGAGGAGGGGAGTGTGTCTCTAAAATGAGCTTTCATGGTTTTTAATGAAGCTCGGAGGACTTAATCAAAGCCCTCTGAGCCCCCCGAGTGTCAGGCTCTCTGTCCAACACTTCATTATTGCAGAGCGACAGTTTGAGGCTGGGTCACAGCCACGCTCTCCTCCTCTGGATGCAAATCTTCCACTCGTTCTGCTTCATTTTGGGGTAAAAGTGGAGCTGAGAGCTGCAGGACTCTGTGTGTGTGTCAGGTGTCTGTTCACACCTGTTGTTCAGGTGTCTGTTCACACCTGTTGTTCAGCTCCTCTGCACCAAACTCCAGTCAAAAAAATAACAATTCTGTGCTGAGCGGAGCTGATTTACGGTCGAGAGAGCGACAGTTCTGATAATTGTCAGCAGATATTAAACAGTCACGCTTCGTTTTCAGCTTCAGTCGAAGGTTTTAAGTCGTCTCCATGGTAACCAGAGACTTCCTGCTGTTTTGACGTCTCTCTGTCTCCTTTAGTGGAGCGTGACCTGCAGACTGTTTCAAACACACAGTCACGCTGTACGTGAGGATGGTGGTTTCACCCTGTGGAGACTGTTGGACTGAAACTAAACCTCATGAGTGACAGCACGACCACGCTGTGTGACGGCAGGTAACGAGGTCACGACGGTCCTGCAGGTGTGCGACTGTTTGCCTCCTTAGTTACTGTTGCTACCCAGTCAGTCTGCACGCTGTCGATCACTGAACGTTTAACTCGGCTTCAGTACGACCTCACATACAGTCTTCACTCTGCTGCTGAAAAACATCTTCTACTGTTAGAAATCCAAACACACACACACACACACACACACACACTGCTGTAATCCCTGACTCAGGTCTGCTGTCAGCTGTCCGGCAGATTGACTGGGGTCAGACTCGGTGTTTTTCGGGGATGGAGGTCGAACTCTCTGCTGTCCTGAGATCAGCAGTCTGCAGGTCCCACATGAGGCGGCAGGAAGTGACCTCAGCGACTGGCCCCGGTCCACTCTGCTGTCCAGACCAGGCTAAAGGGCCATATGGCTAAACCTCTGTCCCCCGAGTCCTGCTCCATCATCCATCCATCCATCCATCCATCCGTCCGTCAGCTCTCCTCCATATTCACCAGCCTGCACAGGAGGCCAACGGACTCATCTCAGATTTATGAGCCCCCCTCCTGAACTGGAACATCCCCCCCGGCTGCGACACGAGCGGCGTGTTTGTCTGTTTGCTTTATCGTGCCAGGTTCCTCAATTAGTCCAAAGATCCCTGATGGTACTGTGGCCTCGGAGGGAGGCTGCCGGGAGAATCTGTCCTGCTGCTCCGCTTCTCGCTCTGCAGCCTCATTATCATCCTGAGTGCCGCTGCATGCTGCTCCACGATGCACTGACAGAAACACAGGACGTAACGGACCGGCCGGGTCGCTCACAGAGAACAGGATAGAAACTACAGACGGGCCGTGACTCACAGCAGGAGTCAGGTTCTGCTCAGGTGCTGTTGGAGCCCGACAGTGTTGACGGAGACATTTAAAGCTGTGAAAGTCTGAAATCAGTGAGAGTCGATGACAGAGTTCATATTATAATAAAGATAAATGAATACAGTACAGAGCTGTCACACATCAGCTGATCATCCGTTCAGAACCAGAATTCTCTAGTTCACACAGAACGATCCAGGACAAACTAACCCTAACCCTCAGACGGATGTTTGACGAGTCAAAGAAACAAAAGCAGTGAAGAAATATTTCACAGAACAGAGAAACATTTGGGTTTAAACCTTCGTCAATTTTCCTCATCCGTCAAAAAACCATCATCTCAGATAAATCTGACGACTGCAGCCGTCTGCAGGCCCGTCGGCCAGTAGGTGGCGATGAAGTCTTCACCAGAGACACGTCAGCACCCGGAGAAGAGCAATGTGAGCTTTTAGCGTGAGACAAACAGCAGAAGCCGATCACCAGCTGAGGGTCGGCTGAGCAGACGGACGAGTCGAGGTGAGTTCTCGTGTTTCAGATCCGTCAGCGCTGCGTGTGACTGCAGGCTAACGCTCGCCTCGTCTCGCTCTCTGCGCCGCTTCATTTCATCTCTGATTGATTTTCCAACGCTCCTGGAACTCCTTCAACGTAGATTTTTTATCTGATCATCGAGGTGATGCTGCCCGTCACTTCTTCTAGCACGCAGCTTTAATGCTAACATGCTAGCTGTGTTCTTCAGAGTGCAGCGCTGTAAGTGACATTAGCCAATGCTATGCTAACAAAGTGAGACTGACCCAACAAGTTTTCTCTCCGTGTCATCATTAGTTAAAACATCGAAACCGACCCGAACAGAACCACGACACAGATTGTCTTCTGTGGTATCAGTGAGATTCTGATCGGACCTGCAGGACCGCCCTGTGTTTGACCTTTGACAGGCTTCGCTGTGAAGCCGCCGAGTTGATGAAGAAAAAGGTGAAGCTGAAATTCTGTTTTTTCCTGGACAGCCAGATAATCAACCTGCAGCTCGGATCAGTCGTTAATCCCACTGAGGAAAATCTTTAATTCGTCCTCGCAGCCCAAATTTTCCAGTAAGTGTTTTTTAATCTGAATGTGAACAGATGTCGGTCTGCTGCTGTTCAGGAGCTCTTTGACTCAGACACACAGAGAGGCTGATGAACAACATGTGGACCGGCAGCTTCACACCAGAGACCCCGACAACGTCACCGACAACACGACAACGTCACCGACAACGTCACCGACAACACCGACAACGTCACCGACAACACCGACAATGTCACCGACAACACCGACAACACGACGTCACCGACAACACCGACAACGTCACCGACAACACGACAACGTCACTGACAACACTGACAACACGACAACGTCACCGACAACACCGACAACGTCACTGACAACACCGACAACGTCACCGACAACACTGACAACACGACAACGTCACCGACAACACCGACAACGTCACCGACAACACGACAACGTCACCGACAACACCGACAACACCGACAACGTCACCGACAACACGACAACGTCACCGACAACACCGACAACGTCACCGACAACACCGACAACACGACAACGTCACCGACAACACGACAACGTCACTGACAACACCGACAACGTCACCGACAACACCGACAACACGACAACGTCACCGACAACACGACAACGTCACCGACAACACCGACAACACGACGTCACCGACAACACGACGTCACTGACAACACCGACAACGTCACCGACAACACCGACAACACGACAACGTCACCGACAACACCGACAACACGACAACGTCACCGACAACACGACAACGTCACCGACAACACCGACAACGTCACCGACAACACGACAACGTCACCGACAACACCGACAACACGACAACGTCACCGACAACACCGACAACACGACAACGTCACCGACAACACCGACAACACGACAACGTCACCGACAACGTCACTGACAACACCGACAACACGACAACGTCACCGACAACACGACAACACGACAACGTCACCGACAACACCGACAACGTCACCGACAACACCGACAACACGACAACGTCACCGACAACACCGACACAGACTGGACGTCACAAAGAGCTCTGAGTCTGCAGGAGAACGTGACGTCTTTACATCCACAGAACTGATGATCAACACTCATCTCAATATCAATATCAAGGTGTGAAAAATATTGTGATATTTGATTTTGTCATCCATCCAGAACATTTTAAAATATCAAGAGTTATATGGTGTAAAACATGGCAGTGTTATATGATACACACACATATTATATAATATATACCATCTGAAAATGTAATGTTGCTTAATATAACAAAAAATGTGATTTCATCAGTAGATTTACATATTCAGCAGTACAGTAAGTACAGTAAGAGAGAAACAAAAACAAACGTATGTCAGAAGTAACTTCACATCATGAAGACTGTTGTTGTTTTATTTAGCTCAGTTTAAATATATATAACTAATAATATACCTGACAAGGTGATTTACATGACGAAAGTCAAAATAATTCAGAAGAAGTTGAGACTTTCTTGTTTTTACCGAAGCTCACAGCTTCACCTGTCGGAGCTCCAGGTTCCTGCAGAAGGACTCGATGTGAACATCAGTGTGGGTCGTTGTCGGGTCGGGCTGCCGCTCACAGCTGGTACTGTGACCGGACGTCGTACCAGCGACTGATTCTGTCACTGTGTTCACTTTAAATTCTGTTGGAACTGTTAGCTGTTAGCTCAGCAGAGCTACCTGATGCTAACACTGTTAGCTCAGCAGAGCTACCTGATGCTAACACTGTTAGCTCAGCAGAGCTACCTGATGCTAACACTGTTAGCTCAGCAGAGCTACCTGATGCTAACACTGTTAGCTCAGCAGAGCTACCTGATGCTAACACTGTTAGCTCAGCAGAGCTACCTGATGCTAACACTGTTAGCTGTCAGCTCAGCCGAGTTGTTTTATTAATGAGGGAGTAAGAGAGAGTAAGGCGGAGTTATGGAGGTGTCTGACTGTCATGTTAACATGGTGGAGGTGGAGGTGCAGGCGGCCTGGTGGCTCCACATTCCTCAGAGCTTCACCTCCAGCAGCAGAAGGTCAGGCTCCTCCGCTCCCTCCCTGAACGTGACGCTCCATCTGCTCCCAACTGCCGGCGTTTGGCACCGGACTCGTTCATCTGCCACCTGCGCCGGCTGCCAGCTCGCCGTACACGCAGACATCTGCTGCCGCGGCGCTGGAGGGGCTCGCTCCGTCAGCACCACAACACACAGACGGACAAACAACGTCCCCAACGACCTGCTGCCGTCAGGGTGGAGCGCTTCACCTGCACACATGAAGTCGCTCCGTGTTTGGCAGAGAGCTGCTGCAGACGGAGACGCCGAGCTCGAGCTAAACGAGCGGAAGTAAGATCGTTTGAGCTGCGGAGGATGAAAACAAGATGTCTGACAGAGTGAGGATGATGATGATGATGATGATGAGGCTCGTCTTCGTCTCTGGTCTGAACTCTGACTCTGTGTCGGCTGGTTAAACATCTCCGGATGTAATTTAGTGATTTTAAAGTGAAACAGACACTTTATAGCCACCATCAGTCACACATAGTGACTTTACATTAAATCATTTATTTATATTACTTAAGTTTTTTTTTTTTTTCTATCACTGGTGGTTATTATAAAGTGCAGTCACTCTGTATTTAGTGGATCTGTTTCTAATTAATGTTCTGGTTCTGGTTCTGAGTGTCCTCAGTTGGACCTCAGAGGGACGTCAGGCTGAACGTCTCGCCTCTGCTGGACAGCTAACCAGCTAACGTTAGCTCGTTAGTTAGCTACGAGCTACGGAGACTTCACGTATTTAATTAGATCACCTGGGTTTGAATGTTTAGTCATCAACTGACTGACACAGTCTGAAGATAAAACTCATTCATTTGGCTTTTAATTAAACTGCAGTTTTATTCTATATGTGTGTTCTGTCAACACTGTGTTGTTATTATTATTATTATTATTATTATTATTCCTGCTGCTGGCTTGAACTTTCTTTCCTTCTTTCTGTGTTTGTTCTGTTCGTCTATGTGAAGCTCGTCTTTGTTCGAGAGGTGACGTATCAATAAAGTTCTGATGGGCTGAGGTGATGATGATCTTCACCTGAGTGTCTCCTGACAACATGTAACATCCAGCTCTGCACATTAACTGAAGGAAACGGAGTCACACATGAAGTCGGATCCAAACGATCCAAACAGGAAACTGTGAGCAGAGAAATATGAATGTGGCACAGAGGACATGATTCATTCATTAGTTTTGCCGTTGGTGGCGACATATTGTTGATGCCCCTCAGCCGCTCGCTGAGGACAGATGGTGGAGACACTGTCATTAATTTAAAACAGGCACAATGTTGAACACTGAATCTGCTGAATCACTGCAGACAAACAACACAGGCTTTTATTCTGAAAGTCTTAACGATCTGCTCCAAAACAAAAGAACAGAAAAGAATGATTCTGTTTGAACGGGTCCGAATGGGTCAGCACGTCACCGTGAAAGAGTTCTGTCAGACTCATCAGAGCCGGAGAAGGATTCAATGTGTTCCTGTCACATTACATGAAGACAGACCGGGTTCAGGACCGGGTTTCAACATGTCCCCCCAGTCCGTCCTCCAGGAGACGTTCAGGTGCTGTAGAGCAGAAGTTCTGGTCCAGCTTGTTTCCTCCAGCACAGTAACAGAGTTCAGGCTCTGACATGGACTCAGAGTATCAGAGTAAAAAGTCTCCCTCTGAAGGACATTTGTGCTCAAAGCTAACTGAAGCTCACGTCATATTAATAGAATTCAAAGACTATTAAAGTTAAAGGTAGAATCAGTAGGATTTGTCCCAGCTGTTCCTGAACGCACCACAAAGACAGTTGATTGTTGAGTCTCATTCCCAGGACGTCAAATAGACACATGTTGGGTTGGTAAAGCGTCCCGAGCAGCAACAGAGAGAGAAAATCAGAAACTCTCTGCAGATACGAGACACTAACACGCCTTTTCTCCACATTCCAGCCTCCCTCTCTGTCTGTTTACGGCTTCTTACGGCTTTTACGTCTTTGTCTCGTCTCGCTGCGTCTGATTGGTCCACATCAGTCTGCTGATGTTGGGAGTGGAGTCTCTGAATTTGATCCTCAGAGGAGTCTGAACATTAGTCCCACTGATTTATGGTCTGTGATGACAACCGGCCATTAACGGTCCCTGCTGAGCTGCTGCACCACAACCAACACACACACACACACACACACACACACACACGCACACACACACTGGCTTTAACAGGAAGTGACCTGGAGGACACACGACTACTACACACCAACACATCCGTCAGTGTCGATGGATCTCAGATTGATTGTTTTCTGACCTCACTGAGGAAACTCACCATTTTCTTGTTTTTTTTTTGTTTTTTTTTTTAAGTTTCTACAATTAAAAACATATTTAGTTTGTTTAGTTAGTTGAGTCCAGTTTCAAATTCACACTCACACAAACTCAA